>NC_085030.1:15832501-15858952 GCF_963692335.1 Osmerus eperlanus
CACACCTATCCACTTCCTTAACACATACTAGTACACTATACTAGTACACTAAGCTAATACACTATAATTGTACACTACGTTGGTACACTACAGTAGCATGCTGTTAGCACAGTCCATGCCCATGCATCAGCTGGAGGGAATGAGGAGTTAGCTAGCTGTTGATTGAGATGCTTGATTTCAGCAAGTGCCTGGTTGATTTTCGAAATTGCTGTGTGTGTGTGTGTGTGTGTGTGTGCGTGTGAGCATTAATGTGTGTGTGAGACACAGGCATCGCCTGAGCCTTGAACCACACACAGATTGGAGAGGATGTGACAGTCATCTGGGTATAACGAAGCTCTCTTTGTGTTGCACTGGGCCGTATGGAGTGACTGAGACAAAATGTCACGTTAAATCCACCATCAAGAAGTAAACAATGAAAAAAATATTCCTTGAATGCTAGCCCCCTCTAGTGGTGAAGAGTGGCACACCACCACCTACTGAGACAGGAAGTGGCTGACCCCTAACACGACATTGATGTTGCTGTGGGAGATGTTGCTGTGGGATGTAGCTGGCGCCCCCTGTGGTCTGTCTGTGAGCCAGGCCTGTGCCACCTGACACCAGCACCAGGCCAGTGCATCTGATAGCTCACCACAGCTGACAAACGCTTGAACCGGCCAACAGCACATCCTATGTGTGTGTGTGTGTGTGTGTATGTGTGAAACACACAGAGAGAGAGAGAGAGAGAGAGAGAGAGAGAGAGAGAGAGAGAGAGAGAGAGAGAGAGAGAGAGAGGAGTGGAGAAGAGAGAGTAGGAGAGTGACTGAAGAGAGAAGAGAAGGAGAGGGGAAGAGAGGGAGGGATGAGACAAAGAGAGACAGAGAGAGAGGAGTGGAGTGGAGGAGAGAGTAGGAGAGTGACTGAAGAGAGAGGAAATGGGGAGGCAAAGAAAGTGACAGAGAGAGTGTGTGTGTGTGTGTGTGTGTGTGTAGGAGACAGACAGATGTGTGTGTTGTGGAGTGTTTGGAGGGGGGCTCGAGGGAAGTCTGTCTCTGTAAAGGTCAGTCAATGATGCTTCAGCGCCCTGCTGACAAGCATGAAGGCCAAGCAGCACCATCAGCAGAGGCCAGTAGGGCTCCAGTCGCACCAGCCCTGTGCTGGGTGACCAACAGCCTCTAATAGAGGCCAAGAGGTTCTGGGGGAACAGCCTCCATAACGTACTTTTCCTTTTTCTCTCTCAATCTTTCAACCTTTTTTTTTTTATACACAGTGAAAGGAGAGGAGAGAGGAGAACAGATAAGCCTAAAACAGAGTAGATTAAAGCAGAGCAGACAATAGAGTATAGTAAAGTCCTCATGAAGTACTCACGAATGATGCAAACTTTTTTTTTTTTACTTTCTTTCCCAAAATATCTTCCAACCTTTCAAAAAAAAAACTTTCCCAAAAATGTTTTGAAATGATTAAAAAAAAAAACGTTTTGAAACTTTTTCCCCCAAAATATTTAGAAACCTTAAAAAAAGTTTTGAATTTGTTTTTTTTCAAAACATTTATTTTTAAGTACAGTAACAAAGTATTTGTACTTCGTCCCATCTCTGAATCTAAATAGTATGGTTCAGCCTGACGTTCAGCATGAGTCCCACAGAAATATGAGCTCCTACACACATTTACATTACATTTACATTTAGTCATTTAGCAGACGCTCTTATCCAGAGCGACTTACAGTAAGTACAGGGACATTCCCCCTGAGGCAAGTAGGGTGAAGTGCCTTGCCCAAGGACACAACGTCATTTGGCACGGCCGGGAATCGAACTGGCAACCTTCTGATTACTAGCCCGCTTCCCTAACCGCTCAGCCACCTGACTCCCTCTTCCATTAAACACTTTCATTGCGAAGTTCTCCAAGCATAACAATCTATTTACTCTCTCGTGTTCTGTAATGGTGATTGAACGCATGACTGGAAGCACTGACAGCACAACCATCTGTCGCTGCAGTCTTCTGAGGACAGCATGCTAGCATCAACATGCTGCAGCCAGCTAGCTAGCTCAGCGCTTTGACGAAGCCGGAAGCGATTCTTCAACCAGCTACTACTCCTTCTTTTTCCCTCACTATCTGACATGATATTACACCCAAAAGGCGTGACCACTGACATTTATACTGCAGTGATAACTAATACCCAACATTAACAGAGCAGTCCCTCCTAATCTCATCATATCTGTGAATTAGCCACCTATAAAATGGCCATTAGATATGTCTCAGATTGAAGCGTAGCTTGTTGATAATCCCTTTTGATTTTTTGCGGCTGACGGGTGGTTAGAGCATTTGACTGCAGATCAAAAGATCGCAGGTTCAAATCCCCTCCCCCAGTACTCAGCGCCTTGGATAAAAGCGTCTGATAAAAGAACAAATGATTACTATTAAAAATGAATACATTTTAATTAATTAGCCTGTTTTCTGACCCTTAGCTATGAGGGGGAGGGGGGCTTTCAGCGAATCCTTGTGGATGGGTCATGGCTTTAGAATGGAGCATGAACACAACACTCAGCTGAACAGTAACAGACACGATGGTGGGTGGGGTGAGGCGTCCAATCAGGACGAAGCCGGAGGCGTTCAGGGGAACGTACCTGCTCCTCCTGCAGTACGGGCAGACATGAGCTCTGCATGGAGGGAAGCCACACAACACAGGGAGAGTCCTGGGTTTGCTGTGGGAGATACTGTAGGCCTGCTGTACCTAATGTTGTGTTGTCGTCGTATCGTAGTGTGTGGAGCGACACTTTAAACTTAGTGTTGTAACCACTAAGATTTTTTTTTTTTCATATAGAACATCACATTGTGTGATTGTTGTAGTCAAAAACAGGACATGCATTACTGTGGTCTTATCGTTATCCAATAAAGAAGAAGAGTAGGAGAAGCACAACAGTTCTCATTGGCTGGCGGCAGCTTGTCGTGGCTGAAGCTGCCCTTTCATGCTTACTACAGGGTGATCTTTGCTCCACTAACATGATGAACTCTCTAGGACTGCACTGTATATTTATATACTAACATGTAGTACTGGCTGCCTATGGGAGTCACTTTTACAGTGAGCAGTACTGTACATCTGGAATATAAGAGTGTGAGGTAGGTTAGCTTTTGATTCATGGGTGTCATGGAAACCCTCTGGTGTGGCTGTATCCAGTCTAATCACCATGGATACACTCCACATTCATCATCATATTTATCATCATCATCATGGGTGTGTGTGTGTGTGTGTGTGTGTGTGTGTGTGTGAGAGAGAGAGTAAGTGAGTGTGTGTGAGAGAGTAAGTGTGTGTGTGTGTGTGTGAGAGAGAGTGAGTGTGTGTGTGTGTGTGTGTGTGTGTGTGAGAGAGAGAGTAAGTGAGTGTGTGTGAGAGAGTAAGTGTGTGTGTGTGTGTGTGAGAGAGAGTGAGTGTGTGTGTGTGTGTGTGAGAGCGTGTGTGTGTGTTCTCACCGGAGGCCGCAGCAAGGCAGGGTGAGGACTCTAAGCAGGGCCAGCAGGACTCTGAGGGGCAGCAGGGTGAACACGTACAGGAAAGCATCCAGACACAGGAAGAAGCCAAAGATCATGAGCTGCAACACAAACACAACGCCGCGGGTCACACACCATGCTGACGAGGGGTGAGAGGCACAATGAGAGGCCTGCATGGTTCCACTGGGAGACTGTGTGTGTGTGTGTGGGGAGGGGAGTGTGTGTGTGGGTGTATGGAAGGGGGATTGGGTACAAATCAAATCAAATTTATTTGTATAGCCCTTTTTACACGCAAGCATGTCACAGAGGGCTTCACATATGCCCATAGAACTGCCCCTCAACAGTACAGTTGAGTAACAGTTGAGTAAGTACAACTTACTGTACAGGGTACAGTAAGTTGAGAATCGTAGGAGGAGGGGGTTGTCATTTTTATACCATTAACAATGAATCAGCATTCAAACATATTATTAGCCATTCAGATCGAATGTGTGACAAGTTTTAAATGTAGTTTCAAAACATAAACATAATCTGGCATCAACGTTTCAGTAAGTGCACCCTGTTCATCTCTTCTGGTTGTGTTCAGTGTTTGTGTTGTGACAGTCAACGAAAAACCCAACAACTTTAGGATGAATATTTAAGAAAAAAAACCTTCCCAGCATTTTATTATGTTCTCTCTGACATGTAATTGGTATTTTTTATAATAATCTGAACTTCACAATTCGCAGGTTAGTCCTACATAAAAATACTAAAATCTTCCAAAACTAGATATCGACTTCAAGGTCAAAAGCAAATTATCACTCCTAAACTATGTACATTTAGTCATTTTTTAGCAGACGCTCTTATCCAGAGCAACTTACAATAAGTAAACTATAAAATCCATACAAACATACTACCTTCTCAAACAGGAAATGGAACAGTGCAGCCATTTTCCAATGAGGAGAGGGATCATAAAGATATCCCCGTTCCAGCGTGCCTTAAAACCAAGCTCCTTAGTAAAAACCAGCTGCTGCTGTAACAACACTTCCTGATTCCAGGGGGGGGGCTGGGTGAGCGAGTAACAAAGATACTGTTTCATTGGCCGATGGTGGGGCTTTGTAAGCTGTTGGTCATTACGCTGTTTGTTTGAACACACATTTCCTGGTCCCCTGGTTTTGGAATGCCCTGACTAACCAGGCTAGCCAATAAGGGCTGGAGTTAGTCTGTAGATCAGCCTGCATGCTGAAAGACGTTTGTTCAATTGCCTCTGGAATTTCTGAGGGTGGGAATGGGATCCGAAGTTGTAAAACACTGGGATTGTGTGGTCTATCCACTGTGGTAAACGTAGTTAAACTTTCATTCTGAGCACTCGAGATAATTGCATTTTACTTAATAATTTGGACTAAATCTTTCTAATTTTTCAGCTTGAAGGAACATAAATTAAGTATTGGAATTTAAAGTATTCACTTGTTGTTTTCCTTTTTAAATTCCAACGTTTCACCCTATTGTAAATAATTAACATTTACATTTACATTTAGTAGACGCTCTTATCCAGAGCGACTTACAGTAAGTACAGGGACATTCCCCCGAGGCAAGTAGGGTGAAGTGCCTTGCCCAAGGACACAACGTCAGTTGGCATGACCGGGAATCGAACTGGCAACCTTCGGATTACTAGCCCGATTCCCTCACCACTCAGCCACCTGACTCCCTAATACTTCAATACCACCCCCTAGTGGCTTTACTGAAAACATAAAAAACATACAACAGCGCTTAATTCATAATAAGTCTTGATACGTTCTAATTTATAATTAAAGATCTGGTCCTCCAACTGTCAGCATGACAAAACATGATTAACACGTTTCACAAGAAACACCAATGCTATGTTTGTCACCAACATTATCAGAACATTATCAGCAAACAGTTCTGAACTGACCTTTGTGAGCTGATGCGTGTGTGTGTGTGTTTGTACATGGTATAGGTGCTTGTGTCTGTTAGTGCTCTCGCTGTGTGTGTGTGTGTGTGAATGTGTGTGTGTCACAGCTCTCCCTCTGTGTGTGAAACAGAGAGAGAAAAGGGGAGAGAGAAGGGGGGAGAGAGAAAGAGAGAGAAGGGGGGAGAAAGAGAGAGAGAGAGAGAGAGAGAGAGAGAGAGAGAGAGAGAGAGAGAGAGAGAGAGAGGGGGGGGGGGGAGAGAGAGTTCACAGGGGTTCCCCTGAGGGACCACACTGTCCTGTACCTTTTCCAGCTCTTTGGGAATGCGCATGCACGTGTACACGCGCTCTCTGCGCTCCGTGTACTTTGCCTCGTTACGCTCCAGGAAGTAGCCTCTCGTGAGCTCCGCACACATGAAGCGCCCCAGCGACGGATCTGGAATAACATTATGACAACAGTTACTTACGCTGTGTTACCACCCGCCTATTGTCTCGCACTACCTCACATGGCTGGCTGGTACAGTGGCTGTCCGTGGAAGTGTTTTCTACAAAATGCTACTGTATACTGTGGTGTTGTATGTATAGATAGTGGAGAAATCTGTAATGCCCATAATGGATATTTTCAGACAGTACTTAGTAGAAGTATACTGAAAACATTAGTGAGAAATAGCCTACCAATTTTCAGTCTATAAACTAGACTATTTAGGTGATGACATGAACACAAAAGCATTATTTGTTTTAAAATGGGACTAATATGATACAGCATTACACAAATCTACACTTTTGTTGCTCAATGTGGCGTCAACAGATATTTTCTGCTGTTGGGAAAAAGCGCCCCCTTTATTAAACTAGATGAAGTTCGCTAAGGTAAGGACGTTACCCGAAATGACCCCATACTGTCATTCTATCTTTTCCAATTGACCTGATACATTGACAAACTGTCAAACATGCCATGCATCACATATATAACACAATAGCCATCTCCAAAGATAATAAAGTCTATTTTGACAGATTCTGTAATGTGGAATGATTTTTTACAACTTTTGTGTTTCATTTTGGCGCGATAACGTTATGCTTGCCTCTATTAGCTACAATAACTATTTTATACACGTCTCTCGAAGCAAGCCGAACAACAACATTGAGCGGGCAAGGAGGTTCAACAAGTTAGCTAACTAGCTATCAATAGCCATCCTTCGTAAGTGTGATAATGACACTGGAAGCCAGCTATCTGCAGCTGAGTGAAATATTAACCCGTTCTTGGAAATAGCTGTACCCAAGACTGCGAGCTATTGAACTATTGAACACTGGCATTGCTTGCTAGATAGCCTAACTGAGCTATATCTCCCTTTCAACTTCCCAATAAAAAGCGCAATTGTCATTCAATCACACACACAATCGCCAGATTAAATAATGGGCACACACACATCTTTCAGTCAATACAACGACATATTGTATAAGCCGTGTACGTTGACAGGATAGCGTATAAATTGAAGCTATAAAACGCTGTTTTGCCAGCTTGCTAGTATTGGAAGACAGGTCACAAGTTGGGTTAGACGCTGACAGCTCCGTCATTCTCAGATGACGTGATTAGCTCCACTCAGTCTGATCAAGCCAAGGCGCTGTACAGTACATGACGAAAACTACTACTAGCACGTTTTAGACACAATTAGTGTCTCTGTTCTACCCATACCTTCTTCGCACGCACGTTCATATTTCAAGATAATTATCTTACTTTTCCTTGCGCCATAGATAACAATTAAGCAGTCTGGGACGTTAGTAAACTAGACAGGTTTCACCTAGCTGCTAGCTAGCAAGATAATTTACTGTACCTGAGAGATCGCGTTGTTGTTCCCGCCTGACAGCATTTATATCATAAAACCCCAACGTTTCCGGATCTGGAGTAATACCGATTTTACCCGACCTCCGTGCATCATCCCACAACAGGTTTTCCTTCTTCTTGACCTTAATTTCGGATTCTTTTTTATCTGACAGCCCGGTCCCCAACGAGTCCGCCATCTTCACTTTGCCCTGCTGTGGCAGTGAAACGAGCGTCGTTGTGTTGATGTGGACCAAAGCAACGTCATCACATTCTCGCTCAGTGGGCCAGAAAGTAAACAATTAGTTACCACAAACACACTGTACTGTAGCTCAAAAGAAATGAAATGCAGGTAAACATAATAGGCTGGTTAGCATCCCCGGACAGGAAACGTTTAATATCATAACTAATCACATGGACATGCTTTCTAAATGTTGTAACGGCAAAGTAAAGGCTTTCTTCACTGATTATAAAACCACATATAGGCCTAACCTACAGTAAAAGCCAGAACAGTTTGATAAAACATTTTTTTATTTGTATGTAACGTTAGCCTATAATGTCTTATTTGGAACCTGTCTGGAATGTAAATTGAAATCCACATGATGGCGACAAAGTCCCACTTAACGATCACCATCTAATTTCACCTTGAATCTAATAGCCTAGGCCTAATCAATAATAAGGCCATAACCTGAATACAATACAATAACAAACACATTACCATTTTAAAAGTAAATACTCCACGATATATCGTAATTTGTGTCAACATGGCAACGCTTTTAACACTTAAGTTGCTCCAAAAATCAAAGACAACCACAGGCATCAATCATGACCCTTCCCTTCAGACCCTAAAATGCTAATTATTTACATTTGCAGGCTAATTTCTTCCAGCGTTTAAACTATTTTACAAAACAAAACAGACTAGATCGTTAAACATAACGCTGATAAACAGTGTTAATTGTGTACAGTCGGCCTATATTCAGAAACAAATTCAGCCAATTTTGTAAGCACTGTTTATTGGCACACATAATGGCAAAGCATACATACCAGACATCAGATATGACACAAAACATCTCTGCTATATAATGTACAAATGTGCAGAGCACTAATAATACCAGCTCAAACCTATTCAGAAATGTGTTGGCTTCCTTACAAATGCACAAATAAATACACAAAGATCCAAATGTATAAAGACATCCACTGTTGTCTTCTGGATGTTGAGAAACCAAATCCAACCAGTGAGTCTAGGAGATCAGGGAGTATTAATTAGTCTGAGTTAAATGAAGAACACAAAATCAGGGATTTCAAATACTTTCTTTAGAGATTTGTGGGTGCTGGTTTTTGCTGTATCTTACTGTAGGATATGCGGTTATATTTTTTATATTTCGTAGACCAAAGAGATACACGTGATATAAATAAAGGTTGTTGTCAAAAGCAAGTTTTAGTTGCTGAGTTGGATTCTGGGATTGTTGAGGATGTGAGCTGACTTTACATTGTTCAGACATACAACCAGCATCCAAGTAGCTCTATAGAAATTTGAAATCCCTGCAGAAAAACAGCTGCCATGTACAAAATAGTCTCAGTGGTTATTTGAAGTGGATAAAACAGGTCACACCTCTATATACAGAGCTACAAACCTTGTAACAGTGTTCCCAAACTGATGAACCAAATAAAAACTGGACCAACGTTTCTCAAAAAGTACATATATTAAACAAAAATATATAAATCATGCAGGAAAAGCTTTAGAATATCAGTTTGGGAGTAGGTCATTAAAGGGAAAAATTCAAATTCCAAATAGGAAAACAAAATCAACCTTAATGCATTGGTGTCTCTTAGCAAAGTCACATATAGTACTGATTGGCAAAAATTACAATGTAATGGCAAAATATTCTGGGAGAGGCAAAATAACACCAATAGACTACAAACACAATTGAACAGGTTTGCATGAAATCACAATCTGCAACGACTGCAGTAATTCTGAAAAGCAATCCCAGGGCACCAGTTTCTCCATTTAAAACAAGTCCATAGTGGTGAAAGAGTCTGTTTCTGTTTAATTTGAAATTTTGAAGGAAAAAATAAAAACAGCAACATAAACAAACCAACAGCCAAATGAATTTCCAATAAAAATGCAAATGTTTGGGACAGCGATTCGGTGATCGCCAATGCATGTTGGCTCCGTTGGCTGTGGAAAACCTTACCGGTTCACTTTCGTTGAAGCTGTTGCTCTGAAAAGAGAATCTCAGTCTTAGTTTTTTTTCCTATTACTTCCCTGGTCATCTGTCATACAATGGCCATGACCTACAGGTCAAAAGAGCATACACACAGTAGACCGCTACAGGTAAAGTTCAAGAATTGAGAATATGTCCATAAAAGCAAGCTCAGACTTTGTGTCATTCTCTGGGCATTCCAGCTGAGGCTTTATTGGGGAAAATGGCCACCCTCCATAGTTTATCTCATTGGTGCATACAGCCTGTATGCATCTCCGTGAAAAAAGTAGTCTTTGTCATTGTGGATATTGCTGTGCAATGTCATCAGTTAGTAGCATCTCCAGGATTTTACAGTGATTCAGAGACGAATTGTCCTGGTATTTTGGTTGTAGGCCTAATGAGCGTGACACCATCGACCAGAGGTCTAGAATGTCACCAACAAGATTTAATTTCTGAAAATGGGTGAGGTCAGAGGAGTCTGCCCTAGTGTGTGAAATGGGTAAAGTCCACGGGGTAGGCCGAATCAAGACTTGTTCGGACTTGTTATCCTTTCATTTTTTTCTTTTTGCGTTTCTCACTGAGAGGGCTGAGGCGCTGTGCTCTCGGGCTTGCTGTCCTGGTTGCTGGGGGGCTTTGTGGCCCATGGGCTGTTGTTACCGAGTGCCGGTGAGCTGTTGAAATCGTCCTCGTCGTCAAGGCCGTTGGTGGCGTCGTACTGCGTGTTCTCCAGCCTCGTGATCAGACGCTCGTCTTCGTCGCCGAACTCGCCGCCCATCAAGGTAGGCTCACCCACCACCATCACGTCCTGTTGAAACACGACACAGCGACGGAGAGGGAAGAGTTAAAAGTCGGTACAGTGCAAAAAAAACAACAACAAAAAACAACAAAATGAGTAGGCCTACTGATGACGGTCCACTGCAGTAATTGTAAGATGATACGAGACGAAGTGAAGATGAGAGACAATTAGAACAGCCCTAGGCAACAAATAACGGAACCATATATTTCAGTTTCAAGTTTATGGGTTATCGTGATAATTATATTGGGTGATAAATGACACACCCTCACGAGATGTTGGCTGTCCCTACAGAACTGGGCATTGCCAGGGGAAAGGTTCCAGAATGGCTGACTGTTCCATCAGTTTCCTAGCGCTAAAACTGCTAATGGATCATTAAACTCACATAGGTAAAACTACCGCAAACATTCGAACCCGGTTTATGTGTTGCTGCTGCTGCTGGCCCATTGCTGGCGCGTTTGTTAGTTTGTTTATCTAGAAAGCGTATTCAGAAGCACTTCTACAGGCTACCTGTGGCTGTGTGTAGCCTATTCAGTAAATCCGAACCCTCTGTGCGGCCACTCTCCGCAAATGAAACTCGCCACTTTCGTAGCTAGCTCCCTGCCTCCCCGCCTTCCCAATCGATACTAATCATGTAAGACATATTTCAAGTGATGACCCCCCGGAGCTTGAGGTCGGGGGCAGGGGGAGGGGGTGGGTGGACTGGTTTGTTATTGGTCGTGGCAGGGGATGTTGCTGGTACAGATGTCTGTCAGCTTGGCTGTGGTAGCTGAGCCTGGCAGAGCTCATCCCCTGGAGACATCTTCGACATGATGTCACTCTGCCAGTCTCAGGATGGGTCCTGATCAGCACCCTTCAGATTAGATGCTCATCTGAAGAGCTGAGGGTCGAAGCTAACTGGTTGCACTACTGTGTTTGGTGATTGTTACTAGCACGTAGGCTAACGCTTACAGCATTCGGGTATGGACGGCACCTAAAGAATACGTGAGACAATAGATGATTGATTGGTTTGGATTTGTGATGTGACTGATTGCGTCATGTACGTGGAGACTGTTGTGTGAATCTCTTGTTGTGGAACAGCTGTGCCCTCCACCATCCTCTGGACCCTGGGACGAAGCCTCACAGTTAAATGGAGCGCTCGCTTCACTGCTCATGTGTGTCCACGTGGCTGGAGAGCTGAAGCTTTCCGCATTCCTCAACACACACACAAGCAAACACAGTTATACCAGAGACACACACACAAGCAAACACAGTTATACCAGAGAGACACACACACACAAGCAAACACAGTTATACCAGAGACACACACACACACAAGCAAACACAGTTATACCAGAGACACACACACACACAAGCAAACACAGTTATACCAGAGACACACACACACACAAGCAAACACAGTTATACCAGAGACACACACACAAGCAAACACAGTTATACCAGAGACACACACACACACAAGCAAACACAGTTATACCAGAGACACACACACACACAAGCAAACACAGTTATACCAGAGACACACACACAAGCAAACACAGTTATACCAGAGACACACACACACACAAGCAAACACAGTTATACCAGAGACACACACACACACAAGCAAACACAGTTATACCAGAGACACACACACGCACACACACACACACACAGACAACAACATACATAGGTACACACATAAACACAAAGACAGGCACGGCACGGCACAGACACACACACAAACAAACACAATTACACACAGAAACACAGGCACAGCCACACACACACACACTCAGATACACAAGTTTGAAGAGAGACGATCCATGGGGCCAGTTTGTTTACTTAAGAGAAAAGACAAGGCTCTCTTCACCCCCCCCCCCCACCACCACTACATCATACTACGCCTTAATCACGCTAATTAATTTAGGTGGGCTTTTTGACTAAATGACAATATCCACACTGATTCGTCAATTTGCATAGCTAATTAAGTCATTAGCTAAAAAATTTGCTGATTGCCAACAAACCTTGAATTCACCATCTGTTCCTATGAGGATGGCTGTCAACCTACCTATGGCCAATTTGGGCCAGTAAAAGCCCTGTGGTTGACAACAGCTGGTGACGAGACTAGCTTTAGGGGGTGCTAATAGTGATCTAATTAATAGCATTTTGTCTACTCATCTCATTAGCATTATCTTAAGAATTCCCTCGACTGAATGGACCAGAGCACTTTAATGACGGTTCAGACGAATCTCTTTTCATCGTAGGGAACAACTGTCTCTGTAAGTAAGTGGGGACTGCAGCTTTTCAGCCAGTAACTTAAACAAGTGGAATTTCCAACCAATTACGAGTTGAACGAAGAGATTGAAGAGGACACATAGAAAGCGGGACGTAAAGGACTAAATAAATCCATGCAGCAGATATTTATCCATTCACTTTCCAGTCACACTTAAAAACACGATAACAGTTCAGGGCCCACAACCAATCAAAGTTGCCCCCGTAAACATATGGACCTATTAGAGACATTCAGAACCCTCACCACAGGGGTGATCCGAACCAAAATCCTCACTGTAGTCCAGCAGCCACTAGAGGGCGCTGTTTAACATGTAACATCACCCCCCTCGCTCCCCCCCCCCCCCCCGCGCCGTTCTGCCCTCCTCCCTCCTCTCCCCTTCGGAGGGTCCGCTCCTTATTGTCATTGGGCTCACGTAGGCTTTTGCTCAGCCTCGAACGAACAACTTCTCAGACAAAGCCAGCAGGCGTGCAACATATGTACCCAGCATGCTACCACAGCGCGTCTGCTCTTAAAGACGCATGTCATCGCTGTGTTCCTTAAGAAAAGAAAGAGGGGGGGGGACAGTGTGTGTGTGTGTGGGGGATAGTTGTGGGTGTTTGTGGGTGTGCTTGTCCGAGAGAGGAAGAGATAAAGAAAAGGGTTGTGTGTGTGTGTGTGCAGTATTTGTGTGTGCATCCCAAAAAAATATTATTTGAAAAAGGGAGGGTAAGAGACAGAGAAGCAAAGAAAAAAAAGATGAGAGAGAGATATATAGAGACAGAATTAGAGAAAAGGTAGAGAGTTAGAGGAAAATAGAGGGGAATGACATAGAAAGAGGGGGGGGAGAAAGAGGGAATAAAGAGGAAGAGAGAGAAAAAAGAGAGAGAGAAAGAAAGCGAGAGGAAAAGGGAGAAAGTCAGAGAGAGAGAGAGAGAGAGAGAGGCAGAGCCAAACAGAGAGAAAGAGCGAGACAGAGAGAGGCAGAGCGAGACAGAGAGAGAGAGAGTGAGTGAGTGAGTGAGTGAGTGAGTGAGTGAGAGAGAGAGAGAGAGAGAGAGAGAGAGAGAGAGAGAGAGAGAGAGAGAGAGAGAGAGAGAGAGAGAGAGAGCGAGAAAAGGGACAGAGGGGAGAAATATGCTTTTTGTGGATTAAGAACCCCAACCTCTAAGGACATGGGAGGAATAACCCAACCCATAGCACAAAGTTCACTGCTTCCCACTGAGTAAAAACAATAGCCAGCCAGGCGGACTAGGCAGACAGCAGCTAAACCTTTAGGCTATATACCCAAGGATGGATCCCATGGTAAACAACAGAAAGCCAATATCGTCTTCTCCCGAGGCTCTATGTGGAGGTGTTTAAGGGTCTGTTTAACCTCAACTGTGTCAGATGTCTCTGTTACAGTTTACTGACACAGAATAATCCCTGAATTCTCTACATAGCCTATAAATAGATAGGTCCTGTTTTTCTTTTGTTTTATCTGTATGTCTGTCCGTGTGTCTGTCCGTGTATGTGTGTGTGTGTGTGTGTGTGTGTATAAAAAGATAGGAAGACCAAACCCAGTGGCGTCGATGCTTACAGGTACCTGACTGGAGAGGCTGAAGTTTGTGGCAGGGCTGCGTTTCTTGTTGGCGTTGCCGATGCCGCTGTTGGCGCTGCTGGCTGAGTTCTTCCTTTTCCTCCTCTTCGTGGCGGTTTGCCTGGCGGGCTCAGCTTTGGCACGACCAGCAAGAGAAACAGAAACAGACAACATAAAGCAACACACAAGGTAGCACACACACACGCACCCACACACGCACGCACACACGCGCACACACACACGCGCACACACGCCACGCACCCGTCATACACGTCTTTCACACATCACACATACGCATTCAACACACACACACCACACACATAACCATCCTGAACTTCTTACACACGTCAAGCAGACACATAACACACACGCACAGACAGAGCGGCTACTCTAAGGAGACCCATGCTTGGTTTTCTTCCGTGGTGAAATCCCACACGTTAACATCTCCCGTGACATGCACTAGTAAGAAGCAACCTGGGTCATGTGCATAACCGCTCAACAGAGAACTGCGCTGCTCAGTGTCATATACATGTGTTTAAGATTCTGACCTGTGGCAAAACAGCTAAATTATACTGCATGTGCTCAACTGTGAAAATGAACACATCCATGATCTAAATGATCTAAATCTGTAGGGATATGCCATCTGTAGCAGTCTTCTCTCTGTCTCATCATGTTTGAGAGGAAAGGTTTGCGTCAGTATTTAATGTCAAACTATTACCACGTAATGATACAGCATGGCGTTTTTAATAAATCATTTTCAGCAGTGAGGATTTTCTTAGCAAAGTATTTAGTGGATAAAAATGTGTTTAGTGTTTGAATGGTCGGATTTCTTTCTTTGCAGTTGAGCATCCATGATGTATATGCACACAAAATGTATTTCATGGCATTCTGTTCAGCAAGAGAATGCCCCTCCCTTAAAACATGACGTTACTCTAAGGCTACGTCTATTAAAAGCTCACAGTAGAAGACAGAAAAGGTACCTTTTTTGTGATTTGTGGGAAATATTTCCGTTTTGAAGTTCTGTGGGTGCCCAGCTGAAACCGGAACCAAAATGAATTTGGTTTTATTAACGTTGTTACTGTATTACTAACTGTGTCAAACATAGAGAGACAAGATATGTCAACAGGCAGACTGGAAGATAGTTGTACATTCACTGCAATGTACATACAAGGCTGTTTCTTCCAATGTTATTAGAGGAATCATGCTTCAATAAAACAAGTATTTGTACATCTATAAATAACTTTTAGACTGCCGTGACTGGGATTATCTAAGCAATCTATTGACAAGTGAAGTAATGAGACTCGTATTAGTATTAGTACTGTAGAGGTAGAAATGCTCCTTAACTCTACAATAATTTCTGAAACACATCTGTTGTATTTATTTGAAATGTCCAGGGTGCTTGTGAAAATAACAGCATCCTTTATAATCCCTGTGAGACAAATAACCATCGTGTGATCTTCAAAAATGAAATACATTTTTTGAGGTTCTTACTAATCACACCAAGGGAGATGCTTTGATATTGAATCTGCTCAAACTAGCAAAAGTCGAACTCTTCTCGTGACCAAGGAGAGGCTGCGGGAGGCTGAGAAGCAGCCGTCTGACAGACGCAGAAGCTTCAGAGGCTGACACACTGACACACTGAGGCCCACACGCTGTCAGGCCCAGCGCTGACACACTGAGGCCCACACGCTGTCAGGCCCAGCGCTGACACACTGAGGCCCACACGCTGTCAGGCCCAGCCCTGACACACTGAGGCCCACACGCTGTCAGGCCCAGCCCTGACACACTGAGGACCACACGCTGTCAGGCCCAGCCCTGACACACTGAGGCCCACACGCTGTCAGGCCCAGCCCTGACACACTGAGGACCACACGCTGTCAGGCCCAGCCCTGACACACTGAGGCCCACACGCTGTCAGGCCCAGCCCTGACACACTGAGGCCCACACGCTGTCAGGCCCAGCCCTGACACACCGAGGCCCACACGCTGTCAGGCCCAGCGCTGACACACCGAGGAGGACATGTGGCCCATTGTCACTGACAACCTTTTTTGGCTTCCCTGATCCTGCGAGAGTGACGCACTAAAATTCGCTTCCATTTCCACCCAAAAGACTTATCAGGGCAGAAACGCTTCCCCTCTCCCTTCCTGACTACGGCTGGACCATTCTCCCGGCCCGGGAATAATGGGAGGAAAGACGAAAAACAGAGCTAATAAGGAAACCGCCATTACGGTTCAGCAGAACAATTCAGTTTCAGTCTGGGTCAAAGTATCGATGCTGGAGTGAGAGACAGGACACCTCTCTATTGTTTAACAAAACGGATCTTAAAAACAAGAACATCTTGGATTACAATAACAACCTTTAGTTAAAATGATTCTTGCTGTAATATACCATATGTGCTTGACTGGTATGCAAGTACATTAACCAAAACTTATTGTTACACAAGGGATTTTACAAAAGCATATAGTGTTTAGGTGTTAAGTAACTGGTGACAGTGTATCATTTTCTGCATTACCATTCAGTTAATGTATGTAAACTACATGACAATAATCGTCTCCCACTGTGCACAATGAAGTCGCTGACAGTGGGCTCTGAAACTCAGGAGCGTTCTGACTCTAATCCTGTGAAACTCCATTTTCCTTTTCAAAGTGAACAGTCTGCACAGTACACTTGGGAAGACGCTGGCGAGGGAGTTGGATTTGGTGGTTTGATTACAGTGGACCCTCTTAATTAAAGTTCAGCTACTCTCCTAGTAACACAGGTTTGAGTCAGAGGGTTTGTACTGGTGTTGGTTTTTAAAAGACATCTCGTCACGACTCGGCGAACATTGCAGTAATTTGTAGCCCTCAAATGTGTCCAGAATTCTGCTGGTTTTTTCCTCCAGCTTAAGACTGCGCACGACCAATTTAAACCAACTATTATCAAGAACCTCCCCCCCTTACCATCCATCAAAATCTGACACGCCCGCTAGGTCGCAATTAAGATTCAGGAGACATTTCTGATTAATTTCAAACATGTAGAATACATTTTTCAAGCACTGTGAAATACGGATAGACATTCAGTAACACAAATCATGCGATCAAAACATTTCATTACCTTCTGTTATTTGGACTGCTTCTGTCAAAGAAGCGGGCTTGGTTAGGTAGGCAGTGCAAATGTTACCTGGGGGAGCCACCATCCTCTGCCACTTTTGGAACAGGCATGTCTTCAGACAGTCCCTAGGACTGAGGTTGTAGGTCTTGTGCCTGGACATGAGTTCCTGCATGGGCTCCAGTATGACACACAGCTGTGGACCACAAAGGTGCACAAAGGAGCATTTTAGTTTATGATACACACACCCACACACACACACACACACCTGTGTCCCAGTGTTAGTTTGGGCTTGTTTCTACAGCGCGGTGCTGAGTGGTAGGCGATGGGAACAGCTCTCTAAGCCCATGCTCTCTACTGATATTCTCTTCCTGACACTGGAATATCCTCCGGCAGCACAGTGAACAATCCCTGGATTTGAGCCTGAAAACAAGAGCTATTTACAGGCAGAATGGTAGGAAGCCTGCAGCCCTAATACATGGAAAGGCTTAAACAGGCTGACTGCAAAAAACAAGTAAAAGAAGGACCGGTTTTGACCCTTAGCCAGGAAGCCGTCACCCTTTAAGGAAGAACTGATAAATGGTGGGAAAGCGCCTTTCGAAAGACAATAAGGACGGCGTTTGTGCGGGGAAAGGGTGTATTTTACTTCAACACTCAGCAATGTTCAGATAACATAAAATCAGTTCAGCTGGCGGAAGACCGATGTTTACACTATATTCTTTTTGGGTGTAAAACCCTCCCTTCACCTGGGAAAGCCTGCCAAGTTCTCAACCAGACCAGCATTTATTACTGAAACACAAACAGGCTGGCTTTTGTAATGAAGCTGGCTGAGAGTAATTCTGAGACTCCAAAATAATTTGGATAAATCATTGGAGAGAAAAAAAAGAGATTGGATTATAGATGACTGGATTATGTTTGGTTTTCGTCAGCGAGATTATAAAAAGTAAATGCATTCCTGAAAGGTTTCTAATTGTGGCAGTAAACTAGAACCTTGAAGGGCTGAAAATGAAAACAGCAACACAGAGACCCTCTTCAACCCTTCCCTCCCTCCCCCCCACCCCTCCTCCCCCCCTCACTCCCACTAACACAAAATGTAAAGAATGGTCATTAAAATATCCCCAAAAGCTCTTTCTCTCTCCGCAGTCATAATAAACAGTGGATGTTCCTTGGCTACTGCGCAGCATTTCACAATTATGAGTCTCAACAGGGAGTGTTCATTAATGTTATGCTAATTTTCTCTATCCAATTAATTCGCTCCCTCTCTCGCTCTCCCTCTCTCTTTCGTTCTCTTGTTCTCCCATTTGGAAATCGTAGCTGTCACTCAGCCGTGGACTGAGAAAGAGCAAACAAAGCCCTCTGAAATAATGACTAATGTATTCCTTCTCAGACAGCTTATCCAGTACTTTCGCTAAGTATATGTTATAAATACATCAGAGAATGTACCTAAAAAGTAAACAAGGACACACATAAGGTTACCTCTGAGGGAGTTATGCGTTGATTAAAGGAATATAGACTAGAGTAGAGTGGAGAGTGTTCACTTTCGCTTTAGTACGGACATGTGAACAAAACATACAGACAGAGAGAGAGAGAGAGAGAGAGAGAGAGAGAGAGAGAGAAGAGACAGAGAGAAAGAGAGGGAGAGAGAGAGAGAGAGAGGGAGAGAGAGGGAGGGAGAAAGAGACAGAGAGAGAGAGAAAGAGAGACAGGGAGGGAGAAAGAGACAGAGAAAGGGAGGGAGAGACAGATAAAGGAAGGGAGGGAGATACAGAGAGAGAGGGAGACAGAGGGAGGGAGTGAGGCAGACTGGCAGACAGACAGGAAAACAGACAGGCAGTGGGGCTCTTACCCTGAGGTAGTTGAGGGTGAAGTTGGTCAGGCCCATACGGGTGATGTTTTTAGAAAGCTGCTCCAGCACCTGTGGGTCTTGTGCCTGTGTGGGTGAAGGCCAGTACAGTGAACACTTACTGAAGAACTCGTTCCTAGATTGCTAATTACTGTGAAAGAAATTAACCCAACAGCCGGAGCTATTACTGCCGGCAACTATCCTTCTATCAAAATTCCATGTCCGCTGCTTGAATCCACAAGCAAACTGTCTGTTATTGTCCTGGTAGTTCACACACAGCCCCATCATTCATGAGGTTATTACATTACATTTACATTTAGTCATTTAGCAGACGCTCTTATCCAAAGCGACTTACAGTAAGTACAGGGACATTCCCCTGAGGCATGTAGGGTGAAGTGCCTTGCCCAAGGACACAACGTCATTTGGCACGGCTGGGAATCGAACTGGCAACCTTCTGATTACTAGCCCGACTCCCTCACCGCTCAGCCATCTGACTCCCGTTATGTGTCACCTTTTTAGAGTCTGAATTAAATCTGAAGTTGTGTTCTATTCTGCTAACGTTGTATTCTGCTAACGTTCTATTCTACTAACGTTCTATTCTGCTAACGTTCTATTTAACTAACGTTCTATCTGGATTCTCAGCTCCTCTTTTTCTTTTCCTATAGCAAAAAAAAATTATTATTTAAAAAAAAAAAAACAAGCAAGAGATGGCCCAGTCTCAAGGCTCACTCATATTCACCACCTTATGAAATATGCATCGCTCCATCTCAGCTTGCATCGTGGTGAAAAGACAGTCAAGAAGGAAAATATCAAGCCTTCCTCTACTGTACACCACACCAGGAGTGAAGGAGAGGAGATTTCTTGTTTAAGATTTTCTTTCTAAAGATGTTTCAAACATGGGAAAAGTCATTTTTGAATCTACAGGCTGATCTGGCGCCTATTCAAAAATAATAATCTCTGGAGATCGTTTAAATGGATGTTTATGTAGGTCTATGTGATTTTGATTTATAAAGTGGGTATACACAGCAGGATTTGACCATAAGACCATTCCTCGAAAACCATGGTTACCGACAACAGCATTGAGCACCATTCCAGAGCTGAATGCTTAAAACTGCATGTGTGCCTGTGTGTGTGTTAATGACAGACCTCTTCAGTGCCTGTGTGTGCCTTTGTGCATTTCAGTATATTTCTGTGTATATATACAGTACTGTGAAAACATCTTAGGCACCCAAGATTTTTTACACAAATATGATCAGAAATATATATTTTTTGTCTTCTGTATCTGTGCTGCAATAGAAAAGTCCAAAAAAAGCATTGCATTTTAGCTTTACTTTTATAGTTTTTTATACGTTTTTTAAAACTTTTGCTACTATATATGCATATACAGTCTGTGTGTGTACATGTTTGTGTGTATGTGTGTGTGTTTACACATACATACGTGTACATACATGTGTATGCACAATATATGTGCATATCCTACACATCTTACATATATATATATGTGTGTGTATGTGTATATATATATATACACACACACATACTGTATATACACACACGCACATATACTGTATATGTGAGCAGGGACTGCAGATTCTTCATTTCTGAGTCACAATCCTGTCTCTGTGCCGCATTAGTCGAGGCTTTTATCACAACAGCTAACTCACGTTTGCGCATCATTCACACGGAGACACACACATCCGGACTAAGCCCTCCACACCCCTCTCTCCTGGAATAAGTGTGAAGACCCACGGGGGGCAATTTAATGGTGTGTGAATTTTATATGAAGATTTTAACCAAAAAGAAGGCTGGCTGCACCAAAAAAAAACACTTCTAAAATATACCTTCTCACCCAGAGGGCCGAGGAGAACGTTTCAGAGGAGAACATGTGTCTGTCAGGTGTGGAAAGTGCTATGAGGTGTTGTTTAGTTTAGAGGTTGAATGCATATGCAGAGTAAACATATTATGTACGTGACTCATATGAGGACATACCAGATTATGAAACGTATGGATATGTGATTAGTATAAGAGGGGTGTTGCAGGTACCTATAAGTTTCTCCTTAAAGTGCCCTTTCTGTGTAATGTTTATAACACTTACGGAATTAAAGTGATTATTCAGTTGAACTTGTTTTTGTTGTATATTTATAATTTTTAATTTCCCGGCAAGGGGCTGTCTTTTATCCAAAGCCGCCTTTGATGTCTTGCAAATAAATTGGTTTATAAAATCCCGTCCAAATTGGAACACTTTTCAAACTGCTTTGTCTGCATTTAAATTCCTGTGCTCTGAATAGCTAGTGACTTTGCGGTGGCCCAGGCAGTACAGAATACTAGTTGGTGTCTTGGTAGTGTAGAAGACTGGAGGGGTGTGTTCAAAGGGACACCTGAGAGGGCAGGAGTGGTCCAACACATGTTGAAGATGTCCGTGTGTGTATGGGAGTGTGTGTGTGTATATGAGTGTGTGTGTGTGTGACTTACGTGCATGGCCAGTATGCTGCGGGGGATGAGCTCTCTGTACTGTCTGATGGTGAAGTGCCAGGTCTTGATCCTCATCAGGTCATCGAAGGCAAACTCTAGGATGAGACGTCCCTCTGTGCACACCTGTCCACACACAACAACACAGGTCACACACACACAACAACACAGGTCACACACACACAACAACACAGGTCACACACACACGACAACTTGGTTCACTTTCCAGTGATGCATTCATTTAGCAGTCACTTTCATCCAAAGTGACGTACGGAGAAGGAATTAAACCTGTGACCCACCCCCCCCCCCTGATCTGCAGTCAAATGCTCTAACCACTGAGCTGTTTCTTATCTCACAGTCCCATGCCTTCTCTCCCTGACATGCAGTCGTCCGTTTAATCAGCTTGTTTAATCAGCTCCAAACAAAAGGATTTTGTTTCATAAACAACAACTGGATGTTCATGTGTAGCAGACCGGCTCCTGGTAGCGTACAGGCTGCTCCTGTTAGCGTACAGGCTGCTCCTGTTAGAGGAGCAGGCCGGCTCCTGGTAGAGGAGCAGGCTGCTAATGCACACTATTTTTGGAGCTCTACTCAGTTAGAGTGTCTGCTTTTCCAGACCACAACTACTTTTAAAAAGATATAGAGAAAGGTGTGTTTACATGAGAGACAAAGGATCTTTGGGTCAGAGTGAGCTTCCAATTAAGAGACAGAGAGGGAGAGGGAGAGAGAGAGCGAGAGAGAGCGAGAGAGAGAGAGCGAGCGAGAGGAAAAAAACACATATTTTGCCTTTAGCAGAATTCAGCGCTTTGCCGGGGCCCTTGCGTTTCCCTATGTTTCGTTGCTGTGGCAACCGGGGGAGAGGAGTGAGCCAGAGCAGGCGAGGAGAGGAGAGGAGGGGAGAGGGAGGAGGGAGGAAGGGGAAAAAAAATCAGCTGATTAGTTGGCATGGCAACCGAAAAGATGTAATCCCAGCAGACACACTCTAATCAATGCCCCTAGCACAGATGGTCTCTGGAGGATCAACAAGAAAGAAGCTGGCGGGCAAACAGGCCCCAAGTCACGTGGGTCGCTGCTAGCTAGCTCCGCCACGCCGGAAAAAGAAAAAGTATATATTAAAAAAAAAAGACTTTTTTTTTCTCTGCATGCAGCTCCTAAACCATTGAATATGTGATTTAACCCCTTCCAGTGCTGTGGTAGTCTGCTTCCTCCTCCTGAGAGGAGAACATGGTATCTCCTCACACAACCAGCCAGGGCTTAGCCTTCCTGTTAGCTGCAGTCAGCACTTCATATTTATAGATATCTCAAAAATATACTCATTTTCCTGGATCCGAGCTCACTATCGGAAACACGTTTGGCTGCATTTGCTCTGATACTGTTGATGGGCATTCTGTCTGAAAATGTGGATGTATTTTGTAGATTAGTGTGGATTAGTGCAGCGTGAAGCAATGTTTGAAAATAATCCAGCATTAAGTGTTTAATGGACAATGGAAAGGCCTT
The DNA here is from genome assembly GCF_963692335.1 of Osmerus eperlanus. Taxonomy (NCBI): domain Eukaryota; kingdom Metazoa; phylum Chordata; class Actinopteri; order Osmeriformes; family Osmeridae; genus Osmerus; species Osmerus eperlanus. The sequence goes on from NC_085030.1 coordinate 15,855,406, forward strand.
AATTCTACTTTGATTATAACTCTAACTGTTTATCTGACGGATGACCTCGGGCCCAGAGATAAGAGCAAGTTCAATATACGATACATCCAGTGATGTAAACACCACTACAACTTCCAATCACAGAAGTGACTGCAGACAAACCCTTCCCACAGTTGATCAATCAGATTACTACATGACCTAAACTGCCTTGTCATTCAACTACTGTATCTCTCCACAGTGTTGATCATTCATACAGAACCCTTGTTGTGATCTTTCTGAGGATTGAACCAAAGTGAGAACGGCACGACCCCGCTGAATTAAACTGATGAGACCCCACTGAAAACCCCTCCTTTGCTTTTAGAGTGGGGTCGTAAATCTCTTTCCAAATCAGACCAGCCAGGATCACCCTGGTAAGAGAAGCGAATCCTCACAACGTGAGCATCGCAGCTCCCACCACAGTACATCCCCAACAGTACATGGCTGACGACCATCAACAGTCTGTGGTTGTTGTCGGCCACAGGAAGTGGTGCACTGTACACGCTGGAGAAGTCAACGTGCATGGAGTCCCCCTTGTAAACGTTTCTCCTGATGGAGGTAAACACTGGAGGCTTCTCCAGCGTCGGAGGGCGATGGGATGAAGCTGTCTGGCTCCTCTCTCAGCCCAGGGAGTCCCTACCTCCTGGGGCTGGCTAACAAGGCCCTGGCCCCGACACACACACACTCACACAACCCAGGTGTAGTAAAGCCTGCTGGGTAGTGAATAGAGGTGATGGGATACCAAAAGGGCTCAGCGGGGGGTCTCGTTGGCCAGATCAACACCCCGGCCACCCCACCCTGCCACCCCTCCCCCTTACACACACACACCTCCCCCCCACACCTCTACTGTCCTCACACCCCCAGTTTACACATCCAGATCATTCCCAGTGGGATCACAAAGGGCTCCTCCCTCTGGGCCAAGGAGAGAAAGAGAGAGAGAGCGGGGAATGATTTCTCCAGGGATGAGGGATGGGGGAGGGAGGGATGGGGGGAGGGATGGGGGAGGGAGGGAGAGAGGGAGGAGGGGCACGAGGCAGACCTGATTGAGATTCAGTACTCCAGAGCTCAGGGGCTGTGAGCTGAGAGAGACCGTCTCTCTGTTATTGGAATTTTTTAATGAATTATTTTTTTCTTCCCTTCCACCTAAATGGGGTTTGTTAAGTAAATGTCATCTCGGTTGTTTAGTGTACTAAATGTATACAGTATATACATAATTTGGCTCGATCTTTTTAGAACTAGTTACAATATTATTTTTACAGTTTTGTTCGTTCCACAATTTCTTCACGCCTCTTTGGTTTTTACTGTTACACGCTGCTTCTGGTTACACACTGCTTCCTGTTACACGCTGCTTCCTGTTACACACTGCTTTCTGTTATACGATGCTTCCTGTTATACGCTGCTTCTTGTTACAGGATGCTTCCTGTTACACGCTGCTTCCTGTTACACGCTGCTTCCTGTTACACTTTGCTTCCTGTTACACGCTGCTTCCTGTTACACACTGCTTCCTGTTACACAATGCTTCCTGTTACACGCTAATCCCTGTTACACACTGCTTCCTGTTACACAATGCTTCCAGTTACATTCTGCTTCCTGTAACACGCTGCTTCCTGTTTCAGTGCAGAGGCTCGGGGCATTGTGGGTAATGTAGTTTTACAGGCGTGAAATGTGTGACTGTTAAAATCATGCAGTGTGCCTCACTGCTGTGTTCAGACTCATGGTACATGGCATCTCTTTAGCCTCTCTTTCTAGAGCCTTGATTGAAATTCAGCAGACAGTCAGCAGAGGCTCTCACAGCCTGTTAGTTATCTGAATCAAGCCATGCAGCAGAGCGTCCCCTCTGGTAGACGGCCATGTTCAGGTCGTCTGTACCTGGGGTGTGCGTGCTGTACATAGAGCAGGTGCACAACCGAGTTGAATCTCTGAAACTCACTCCACGGTATGAAAACCGTCCGCCCGCGCCATCGAAGAGCTTTCCTGTGGCGCAGCTGCTTCGTAGACGTGGTCGTCAAGACAGAGGACTCGAGTGTGAACCCAGGAGTGGCCAGGGGGGAGGTGTACCCGGGCCAGGGGGGAGGTGTACCCGGGCCAGGGGGGAGGTGTACCCGGGCCAGGGGGGAGGTGTACCCGGGCCTGTAAGTATCTATATATACTGTGTATATATATTTTTTTTTATATTTATATATGTGAACAATTTCTATATGCGGAGCACCCCACCTCCACTCAATTTCTTGTTGGTCGACTTCTGTAGAAAATGAAATGTTTTTATTTTATTTATTTTTTGTTGCAAAAACTGCATGTGCATAGTCCTGCTACGACGCGATGCCCCGAGAATGACCTCGTCCGCTTCCTCTTGGTCTGCTGCCTACAGTTCTCAAGTGATGCAGACACAGCCAAACGCAACACACAGTCACTTCACAGCAAATGCCTTTCATCTGCAGGCCTTTCATCAACCTTTACTGAGCCAGGTACTGTACACCATATCAGCCTTGTGATTGCAGACGAGCCGGTTTCAGCCCTAATTGAATTACACACACATCCAAAGAAAGATTTTTTATTCTCCTCGAAGAATTGATTTGATCTTTGACCAGTTAAATGCCTCACTTGGCCGATTATCATCTGGTGTGATGAATTATTCACACTCACAGGTCCTGGGTCAGGTCTTACCTTTGTAAACATTGGTTTCCCGTGCTGCGTGACCATGGTACACTGATCGCAGTCCACCGTGATGCAGGAGTTGTGGAAGGACTCCTTGGCGTGTTTCAGGATGTAGTAGAGGTCGGTGACTCCGCCTTCGAACACCGTGGAGAAGTAACGTGGGATCAGAGTCCGTCCGATGGCTGTAGGGAGAGGGAGAGGAGGAGAGATAAGTCCCTAGTCATCACTGGGTTGAGAAGACCTCTAACTCCAGTAATGAGCTGACTAAGAGAGTCATTTGAGGACTGCATCACATTAGATCAGCCACTGTACGGGGTATGGTAACGGTGTGTGGAGGGACGCCAGTTTGGTTAACGTTTCTCTGCCGGTAGATCCTTCCGGTGTAAACCTTACAACCCCACAGTTCTGCTTTCACGTTACTTTCCACATGCTGTTAGCAGCATAAAAAAAACGAAACAGCAATGCCAAGCAGTACATACTTTTACCAGCAGGTTATAAAATGACTGATTTGTTTGTTTCACCGTCAACAAACATAATTAACAATCGGTGGATGTTTGTATAGAGGAGTAGTGATCACATAGACGACACAAGAAATACATGAAGGGTTCAGTTATTCATCAATCCAAACGAGACCAGGAGAAGGAATGTGGAAAGTATGTCAAGAGCCTTCTGCCCTTAGGCTAGCTTGTGTCTTTTGTCAGTCTTTCCTCTGTTTAAAATAATATAATGGGTGATTTAAAAAGATCAGGCTTTTGGATACACGTGATATTATGCAAAATCCGGACAAGTGCCTTTTATCAGTCAGGCTACAAGACTATCTGAATATTAAATTTGTTAAAGATGACGGTCTATCCAAAGCACTGCAGGTACAGTGTTC
>NC_085030.1:15859152-15934152 GCF_963692335.1 Osmerus eperlanus
TCTCCATGTAAAAGCCACGAGCTACGGAATGTTGAGCACATGTGCAAATACATCACATCTGTATTTACAAATTGTCACCATCACCTCGTGATAAGACACTGTGCCGATCCGAAACGAGGAACAGTAACACTTTCTAGTCCTCCAACAAACACAGCTCTAACTCAGATTATCTCCTAGATCCTATCTTTTTTGTTCGGGAGACTGTAATGTTATGTAGTATTACTGTTAACTGACCTCTGTGCGCGACTGAAGTCGTTTGTTCATTTCGTAGATCCGGTATTCGGGCTGCACCATGTAGGGAGAATGCCTTCTGTAGAAGGGTCCGAACGGGGACGAGTAGAACGGGTCGTGGGGTGGGTTCGACATGTTGATTCCTTGCCGCGGTTACCGAGCTGCACAGCGCAATTTCAACATCCACGCAAGCAGCGCACATGGAGTGCGACCCTGTCGAAGACCCCGTTGAACCAGCGGCAATCCAAGCCGAGCAGCGCTCTGCACGTTGGGCTGACTAGTTCGCAGCTATAGCGGGGAGGATGGATGGGAGGGAGGGAAGGGACTGTGGCTGTGGGAGGGGAGAGGAGAAGGAGGATGGGAGGGAGGGAGGGAGTGGGGAGAGGAGGGGATGGGAGGGGGGTGTTTTCTCATTGGACGAGTTTGAGGGCTGTATGGTTTCACTAAGGGTCGTTTCCTGCCTGACATCTCCATCTTTCTTGTGGACCCCCTTTCCTTCGGATAGGTTTGTATTTTTGGGGGATTTATTTTTGACAAAACTTGGGTTTTAGTAAGTTGTTTGGTCAAAGCGAATTGATACAGATAACTAGGCCTACAACTGCATAGGCTACTTCACCATGTTCTTTAAAATCACAACAGCTGAAAACATTTTTTTAGGACAAAAAACCTTTGTAGACTAAATAAACCATACAACCGACATAAATACAGAAAACGTGAAGTGCAGTTCCACAAATTCATATAGCCTACCAGATCAGGCAAGGCCTCCACACGGTGAGACGACTGCTATGTAGCCTAGTTCAACTTCGACAGCAGCCCATCGTGAAAGTAGGCTAGTCTGGTTGATCAGATAGGCATGGGCTAATTGAGTTATTAGATAATGCTGATGTTCAACATGATTAATGGCGTTTTCTACTCAACTTTTAGCTTTTCGTGTCGAAAAGCAACTTCTGAAAGATTCGTTCCAAAACTTCTGGTTCTCATCCGTTCAGGAGGCTTTGACATTAGACTGGCCTACCGTCTGACTTTGGTAAACGGCTACACGCCAACCAGTATACAACATAACCGAATATCACTCTTAATTGCCCGCGATAGGATTTAATGAACTGTATTTCCAAAATGTCCGACTGTGTGAAGCAGTCTGAATCGAGCCAGATAAAAGTTGTAATCCAAATGCCGCAGGCATCTGGTCGGGTAATTAAAAAAAAGTTTGAAAAATCTATTAATAAACCTTTAATTAAAAACTTACAAAAAATATATCTCAAAACCTTTTCCATTGACATTTCTAGCAAGATGTGGTTTCTTGCCTAAAGCATTTAGGCCTACTGTTCAAGTGTGGTTGCATCTTTGAGCTGAACATTCTCAACAGAGTCAATCGTTTATGTTTTCATAAATCACGATTATGAATGTATATGTGAAAGGGGGGACATTTCCCAGTGTTGTTTTTAGGGATCGTTTAATTAGGAAGTCGTGATGCAAGAAATATGGAGAAGAGGCGGATAGGAGAGGTGCTTTCGTTAGAAATGCCAAGGTGAGCGAAACAAAACACTTGTGGATGAGAATCGAAATGGGTCAGGGCATGTAGACACTGCTTTTCTGGTTCCTTCTTGGTGTTACTATGGTAACATACCCTACCGCTCAAAGTGTACCGCGGCAGAAGCTTGCACCTGAGCACGGTTTACCTCGCTACCTCAGAAAAATGCTTCTTTTTAACACAAGAAGCTTATCGTTCAATTGTCGCTACATCTTAACTCTTCAGTGTTGGGTATGTTTGTGTGGATGATAAAAAGGTGTTCTTGGGGAAGTGGTGTCTTAGGTCTGTTTATTTTATTTTTTTTGGCTACTTGCCATAATCACCAGCCAAGTTGAAAAAGTTTGGATTCGAACACAAACCTTGATATTGTGTTTGTTTAGTTTAGTTTTTTTTACAGTAGGTATCGTTGGTTAATCAGGGTAGGCCTACATCCAGACTAGCTTTCGTAGGCGCCGGGATGAACAACAACATTTCAGTAGGCCTATTCTATTGTTTTGTTGGAAAAAACGTAGGCTACAAGAACTATGGCAAATTAATTATGTGAATTCAGATTGGTTTTCAATTAATTAACCTATATTAGCCCTGTCACAAAGTCCCTTTAAATCTGTCTTTGTGTTGAAACTAAGACCTGAAGCTAGATGCGTCAACAAAGTAGGGATGGGGTCCTATTCTGAGCACACACACTGTTTTCCAAATATGGATGAAATATACCCCGGATGGTGAAGCGGATTCTCCTATGGTGGAATCTCATTAGCATCGTAATAGCTTGCAGGTTCATTTGCATTTTGCCGTGAGTGATTTTTCCCCCATCTTCTCCAGCACTGGATGGAATAATAAAGGTAAAAAAATAAATAAAAAATCAAACTTTGAAGCTCCATATTTTATTTCATTATTTAAGTTAAACAAATTGTAATTGAAAAGCTGTTTTCAATTATGCCATTTCCTCTTACTAGTGACAAATGAGACTTGCAGTCACGTTGAGCAATTATACGAAGACACACAAAACTACAAACTGATATTTGCACTGAGGGAAGATGAATTAGTCCAAACGGAATAACCCAACACGTTTTATTCATTTCAGTAAAAAAAAAAGAAAAGTGTCTTAGTTGACTCCAAGGTGTTGGTAAGAGGTAGTAAACAAATTTAGTTCTGATAGAACGTCTAGTAACACCGTGAAGAACAACCCAAAAGTGTTGTAACACGAAGTAGTAATTCAAGTTTTGGTTGTATGTCTTCTGTCATTTCTTGATTCTTCTTCCTGCCTGTGTATACCTGGCAGACATCTCAAACGCAATCATATGATGCTGGATTAGTTTGACCAGTCGGCATTCTCTGAAATTGAAAAATGTCTTGTAAATGTTTGTTTTTTTATAGACCTTCATTGGTGATTTGTAGCCGAACAGCAGTTCAGCTTGGAAAGAGTTAATATTTTCAACTAGCTCTGACACACACACACACACACACACATTCACCCCCCACAAACCCCCTCCACCCTTGATCTCAGGCACACACACAAACGCACACACACACAGAAACCCATAACTCCCTGCTCACTCCCTCTCCACCCCTCCACCCCCTTCCCCACCGCTCTCTCTCTGCTCTCCCCTACCCCCATCCTTCCTTTTCTCTCCCTAGTCCTCCTCTCCCTCCCCCGCACTCCCTCTCTCTACCTCCACCACCACACCCTGGCAGCCCTCCTACTCCTTCCCTCACCCCACCTCCCCCTCCTCTCTTCTCTCCCTATCCTCCCTCTCCATCCATCCCTCCTTCTCTCTCCCTCTGCTCCCCCCCTTCTCTCCTCTCTCCACCCCTCCTTCCCCCCCTTTCCCTACTCTCTCTACCCCTCCTCCCTCTCCCTCCCCCCCTCCCCTCCAGGTCAGTTAATAAACGCGCCTGAGCCTGAGTTGGGCTGTCTGGAGGACATGCAGAGCAATGTCTCCTGGGAATTGGCTCATGCAGAATGCTGCTCCGCTGAGAGAATGGAATTTTACCCTCACTAGACTCCCAGTCGCACCGCTCAGCAAGAAACCTGCAACATACACACACACACACACAGAGACCCACACACACAAACACGCACATACACACACACTGACACACAAACTGGATAAATCCGTCCGTTTCCCAAAGTATTAAGTGACCAATCTGTCATAACACCACTCTGTGTATCATTAGGAAACCATCGTTAAAGTAATGAAGAGGCAGGAACACTTTAGAGGACTGATCGTCTATCCAGCCAACTGTGTCCACTTCACCACAGCTAATAGGCAAACACAGATGTGTAAAGTGGGGACAAAAGCTGCATGGTTCTGTGGTTTTACAGAACAGGTTTGAAAACAGGACTCATTACCACGTGTGGATCAAGTTGAATCGTTGAGAAATTCACTTTGCTCCTCAAAAACCCCACAGCCCCATCTGTTGGTTTCTTCTGTTACAGTTAAGAAGGCTATGGAGAGAAGAGGAGGGGAGGAGGGATGGATGGATGGATGGATGGATGGAGGAGGGGAGGAGGGATGGATGGAGGAGGGGAGGAGGAGGGATGGATGGATGGATGGAGGAGGGGAGGAGGGATGGATGGAGGAGGGGAGGAGGGATGGATGGAGGAGGGGAGGAGGGATGGATGGAGGAGGGGAGGAGGGATGGATGGAGGAGGGATGGATGGATGGAGGAGGGGAGGAGGGATGGATGGAGGAAGGAGGAAAGGAGAAAGAAGGGAGATGAGGAGGAAGGGAGGAGAGAAGGAAGGGAGGAAGGAGGAAAGGAGAAATAAGGGAGATGAGGAGAGAGGGAGGGAGCATCTGAAACTAGAAGCATCGGTCAAATCACCTTTTCAAGAACTGAGAGATACAGTACATTAACTAACCCTGAACCACAAGCACCTCCTATCTGGATGGTACAAAAGGGATATAAATATATACTGTATATATTTATATATATATAGTTGATGCAGATATGAAGATGGGGATAGCTCTGGGGTAGAATGTTTGACTATAGATGTAAAGGATGCAGGTGCAAATTATGCTGATACACAATGGAGAAAAGTTTAAGCTAAACTCTTTATTATTAACATGGAAACATGAGGAAACACTGTTGTCAAATTATCTGTTATTATTATAAACATAACTGTGCAAGAATGAGAATGTTTACCGGAATATTTCCCCCTCCCCATATATAATATTTTTCTAGCTGCTTCCAACAGTGACTGTAATCAACTGAACTGAAATTATTTCACATCCACATACTAGGTCCCTGTTAAGATTATTGTTTATTATTATTATTGTCATACTCGTTCACACACACACACATGCATATGCACACACACACACATATGCACACACCCACACATATGCACACACCCACACACACACACATGCATATGCACACACACACACATATGCACACACCCACACATATGCACACACCCACATGCAAATGCACACACACACACATATGCTTACACACAAGAACATGACCCCACCCTACCCCACACACACACGTATGGTACAAGCATACACACATGCTTACACACAAATACACGCCAACGGACCCACCCTTTTGAATGCACACACAAGCACATGACCCCCCGCCCATACACATACATACACACACACACACACATTCAGCAGAATACCACATCCTGCATCTTGTAAGCTGACACAGTTATTCTCAGTTCGACAAAAACATCCAATTAGTGATCTCACACACAAACCAACATCATCAACCATAAAGCAAAAAATCTTCAACCTGTATGACAGGCTCTTTCAAATCAATAATTCTTATGGATTTTGAATTTTTTGTATCCATAACATGCATACAGTTTACGTAATGGATAGTTACATCAATTACTACTACAATCACAAAATAAATTACATCTTTTTTGTTGCAATTATTAATTGGAAATGGATCTCGCATGGATTGTTTGGCTATTTGTAAACTAAGGTTAAAGAAATAAACATTTTTCCATTTCCCCCATACTCCCAGGTTGGGTTTGTTAGAAGCAGCTCAGTGGAGAGGATCTCTCCCCTGCTTCACTCGTGTGTTTGTAGTGAAACAAGCCAAGGCTTCTCTCTCTGGGATTTAAGCCTTTAAAAATTCCTCCTCGGATTTGCAGCGCAGACATAGCTCTGCCTGACGCCCACACACCTTCCCTCCCTCCTTCCTCCCTCCTTCCTCCTTCTCATCCTCCTTCCCTCCTTCCCCCTCCCCTCCCCGTGCTCTCCTCTCCTTCCTTCTTCTCATCCCCCTCCCTCTCCCCCCTCCACACCCCCCTCTCCTCCTCTCATCCACCCCCCCTCTCCTCCTCTCATCCCCCTCCCTCTCCCCCCTCCACACCCCCCTCTCCTCCTCTCATCCACCCCCCCTCTCCTCCTCTCATCCCCCTCCCTCTCCCCCCTCCACACCCCCCCTCTCCTCCTCTCATCCACCCCCCCCCTCCTTTCTCCATGTCCTCAGTTCATCCCCCCTGCCTGTCTCTCCCTCTGACCACTCTGCAGAGCTTCTGGATGTTTCTCTGTGGAGCTGGTGCTGAACTAGACAATGTGGCCTGGGTGCAGCCCTGTGGTGGCACAGATGGGGACACAGGGGGGGGGTGGGGGGCGAAGGGCCGGCCACCCAGGGGAGGGCACAGCGGGGGCACATGGGGCACATGGGGCACATGAGTGGGACCAAGAGGTAAGGCCAGGCACGATCTGGGTGCTCAAAATGAAAGTGTGGATTCACCTAAAGATCCCTCCCTCATGTTCATGGACCTGACCAAAGTCTTGGACCTCATGGTCACCCACTGTCCGCACTACCCAATCACAATGTGGTCCCAAAAAACATACTTTAAAAAATGTTGATCTAGATCAGACCTTGAAGGAGTTGGGGAGGGGTGCAGCTGGACTGCCACCAGAAGGTGTGATTAGTTTGTAGCAGCGATGAGAATATTAGAGCAGAGGTGAGACCAAACTCTCCATTTTAGAAACAAGAGAGAAAATGACCCGTCGTAGATGTCCTAACACCAAACCTCCGTGAGCAGGTCTCCACAACCTCTCCGCCCAGAGTCCTGCCACAACACAGGCCATGCAGATACAGGAGATGTTAACTACCAGATTATTTTATACTGGCTAATTGTTCACATCCATTGTTGGACAGCTCAGTGGCGGAGCACGTGACTACAGATCAAATGTATGTACATCGCTGTGCATTCAAGTGTCTGATGATGAATTATTATGCATTACTGTGCGTTCTTATTGTTGTGTACATCAGGTCACAGCGATGAATGGATCCCCGGGTTTCTTGGTGTTTACTTCCTCAGGAAGCTGGGTGGCTTGTTGCTTGCCTGTTGTTAACCGTGTCCAGGTGTGGAACAGATAGATGCTTGGATTGGAGCCAGCGGCTTCAACCGCTTCATATCAACAACGTTTGGACCCAAGACCTGGACAAATTGTTCTCCAACGAAAATAAGTAAAAAACAAAAAAGATTTCCACACAGGATTTTTCACTTTTCACTTTTTTTTCGTATTTCTTCCTGTCTTCCCTCGTCTAATTTCCATCCACTTTCACAGGTTTCTTCCGATGCTGGTATGAAACGAGTGCAACAAACTTTGGTCTGTCTTGGTGTTTCTAATGAGCCGATCCACCCCTTTCAGAAGAGACCTCCCACAGAATATGAATGCCAGCAAAATGCAAATGTGCTTGATAGAGAATTTATTATTCTGCATATGCTTGGAAACAAAAGCCTTTAGAAAAGTGAAACGCTCCCCTTTTCTGGTCTCCTCCACCCTAAAAAGAAGGAGATAAAAAAAGAGAGAGAGGGAAAAAGAGAGAGAGAGATAGAAAAAGAGAGGGAGAAAAAGAGAGAAAGAGAGAGAGAGTGAGAGAGAGAAAGAGAAAGTGAGAGACTTTCTGAGAGATAAGTGAGAGAGAGAGAGAGAGAGAGAGAGAGAGAGAGAGAGAGAGAGAGAGAGAGAGAGAGAGAGAGAGAGAGAGAGAGAGAGAGAGAAAAAGAGAGAGAAAAATAGAGTGAGTGGGAGAGAGAGAGAAAAAGAGAGACTTTCCGAGAGAGAAGTGAGAAGATTCCCGGGGCCCGTTTTTTTTTTTTTTTTTGCAACGGCATCCTGTGTTCTTGGATGTGTCGTTGCCATGGCAACTGTAACTTGGTGACCTCGTTATTTCTGCCTAATCCCGCGCTGAAATTATGGTTGCTCCACCCTTTTGCCTGGCTGGCCTGATAACATAATCATTGCAAATGATGCAGGGAAAAGGAGGAAGGGGGGGGGGGGGGTGGGGGGGTTGACTGCAGCCAAACATTTGTGACAGTTTGTGACACAGTCACATCATGCAATATCACTGACTTTTCATAGTCATCATGTGACTTATTCTCCAATGCTTTCTCAGTTATCGTGAGTCTGTAATGAATTGTCAGACTGGGTGGGACTCCAGGGCTTTGTTGAGGGGAGAAACATGTGGAAAATCACAACGTCAAGGCATCAACGATGGCTGACGGATATGTGTATGTGTTCTATCATCTGTGGTACCAGAACGCTCTCCACTGTGTTCTATCATCTGTGGTACCAGAACGCTCTCCACTGTGTTCTATCATCTGTGGTACCAGAACGCTCTCCACTGTGTTCTATCATCTGTGGTTCCAGAACGCTCTCCACTGTGTTCTATCATCTGTGGTTCCAGAACGCTCTCCACTGTGTTCTATCATCTGTGGTTCCAGAACGCTCTCCACTGTGCTCTATCATCTTTGGTTCCAGAACGCTCTCCACTGTGCTCTATCATCTTTGGTTCCAGAACGCTCTCCACTGTGTTCTATCATCTGTGGTTCCAGAACGCTCTCCACTGAGCTCTATCATCTTTGGTTCCAGAACGCTCTCCACTGTGTTCTATCATCTGTGGTTACAGAACGCTCTCCACTGTGTTCTATCATCTGTGGTTCCAGAACGCTCTCCACTGTGTTCTATCATCTGTGGTTCCAGAACGCTCTCCACTGTGTTCTATCATCTGTGGTTCCAGAACGCTCTCCACTGTGCTCTATCATCTTTGGTTCCAGAACGCTCTCCACTGTGTTCTATCATCTGTGGTTCCAGAACGCTCTCCACTGTGTTCTATCATCTGTGGTTCCAGAACGCTCTCCACTGTGCTCTATCATCTTTGGTTCCAGAACGCTCTCCACTGTGCTCTATCATCTTTGGTTCCAGAACGCTCTCCACTGTGTTCTATCATCTGTGGTTCCAGAACGCTCTCCACTGAGCTCTATCATCTTTGGTTCCAGAACGCTCTCCACTGTGTTCTATCATCTGTGGTTCCAGAACGCTCTCCACTGTGTTCTATCATCTGTGGTTCCAGAACGCTCTCCACTGTCAATCACATTCTTGTAAGTTTGAAATCTGCCGACAGTAACACAATATTTGTACATGTGCACATCAACACACACACAGACACGTGTACACACACACACACAAAGTTAAATTATTGATTAGGATGTTTGATTAGATTTGGTTATCAAATAGGGCATGAGAAGCATTTTGAAAAATGTATGTATCTTTGAAATAAACATGGAAACTAATATAAAATCTTCAGTCATGGCTTTTCAATAATTCACCAAATTTACATATTATTCTTGGTATATCTCATTACTTTTGACCGAGACACACTTACATATTCAAAAATATCATTAATCGTGTATTCAGTTGCATACATTTGCATGAATAATGAAGGGTTCAGTAGTGTTGCTTGTTGTACTGAACATGCTGAAACATGTCTTTGAAAATTATATTAACGGTCACTAAAACATATTTCATGAGCTTTGATAAAAACGGTTAAGTGTCAAGGCTGACATTACAACATTTGAAATGTCTTTAAATCAAGGGAAATTTGGTAGATGCAATTCTTATTAGGGAAAAAAATGTCTATATAAGATGCCATTTTCATTCCATCAGTAAAAGTCATGTTGATCTTCCCACTTAAATGAATTAATTTAATAAAGTAACCGAATTTGTCTTTGAACAGTGAGCGACCCCTCCCCCTTGTGTCTGTGTCTCCCTCAGCAGCAACATCTCCTCTCTCTCCAGACCCACAGCACCTCCTCTCTCTCCAGACCCACAGCACCTCCTCTCTCTCCAGACCCACAGCACCTCCTCTCTCTCCAGACCCACAGCACCTCCTCTCTCTCCAGACCCACAGCACCTCCTCTCTCTCCAGACCCACAGCACCTCCTCTCTCTCCAGACCCACAGCACCTCCTCTCTCTCCCGACCCACAGCACCTCCTCTCTCTCCAGACCCACAGCACCTCCTCTCTCTCCAGACCCACAGCACCTCCTCTCTCTCCCGACCCACAGCACCTCCTCTCTCTCCAGACCCACAGCACCTCCTCTCTCTCCAGACCCACAGCACCTCCTCTCTCTCCAGACCCACAGCACCTCCTATCTCTCTAGACCCACAGCACCTCCTCTCTCTCCAGACCCACAGCACCTCCTCTCTCTCCAGACCCACAGCACCTCCTCTCTCTCTAGACCCACAGCACCTCCTCTCTCTCCAGACCCACAGCGCCTCCTCTCTCTCCAGACCCACAGCGCCTCCTCTCTCTCCAGACCCACAGCACCTCCTCTTTCTCCAGACACACAGCACCTCCTCTCTCTCCAGACCCACAGCGCCTCCTCTCTCTCCAGACCCACAGCGCCTCCTCTCTCTCCAGACCCACAGCGCCTCCTCTCTCTCCAGACCCACAGCGCCTCCTCTTTCTCCAGACCCACAGCACCTCCTCTCTCTCCAGACCCACAGCGCCTCCTCTCTCTCCAGACCCACAGCGCCTCCTCTCTCTCCAGACCCACAGCGCCTCCTCTCTCTCCAGACCCACAGCACCTCCTCTTTCTCCAGACCCACAGCGCCTCCTCTCTCTCCAGACCCACAGCGCCTCCTCTCTCTCCAGACCCACAGCGCCTCCTCTCTCTCCAGACCCACAGCGCCTCCTCTCTCTCCAGACTCACAGCACCCCCTCTCTCTCCAGACCCACAGCACCTCCTCTCTCTCCAGACCCACAGCGCCTCCTCTCTCTCCAGACCCACAGCGCCTCCTCTCTCTCCAGACCCACAGCGCCTCCTCTCTCTCCAGACCCACAGCGCCTCCTCTCTCTCCAGACCCACAGCACCTCCTCTTTCTCCAGACCCACAGCGCCTCCTCTCTCTCCAGACCCACAGCGCCTCCTCTCTCTCCAGACCCACAGCGCCTCCTCTCTCTCCAGACTCACAGCACCCCCTCTCTCTCCAGACCCACAGCACCTCCTTTCTCTCCAGACCCACAGCGCCTCCTCTCTCTCCAGACCCACAGCGCCTCCTCTCTCTCCAGACCCACAGCGCCTCCTCTCTCTCCAGACCCACAGCACCTCCTCTCTCTCCAGACCCACAGCACCTCCTCTCTCTCCAGACCCACAGCACCTCCTCTTTCTCCAGACCCACAGCGCCTCCTCTCTCTCCAGACCCACAGCGCCTCCTCTCTCTCCAGACCCACAGCGCCTCCTCTCTCTCCAGACTCACAGCACCCCCTCTCTCTCCAGACCCACAGCACCTCCTCTCTCTCCAGACCCACAGCGCCTCCTCTCTCTCCAGACCCACAGCGCCTCCTCTCTCTCCAGACCCACAGCACCTCCTCTCTCTCCAGACCCACAGCGCCTCCTCTCTCTCCAGACCCACAGCGCCTCCTCTCTCTCCAGACCCACAGCGCCTCCTCTCTCTCCAGACCCACAGCACCTCCTCTTTCTCCAGACCCACAGCGCCTCCTCTCTCTCCAGACCCACAGCGCCTCCTCTCTCTCCAGACCCACAGCGCCTCCTCTCTCTCCAGACTCACAGCACCCCCTCTCTCTCCAGACCCACAGCACCTCCTCTCTCTCCAGACCCACAGCGCCTCCTCTCTCTCCAGACCCACAGCACCTCCTCTCTCTCCAGACCCACAGCACAGAAAACATTTAGGAAGAAAATGACCTCCGTTTTAGAAACAACCACACCAGCAAAACTGTTCCCCCACTTGTTTCCTCTCTCTCTCTCTCTCTCTCTCTCTCTCTCTCTCTCTCTCTCTCTCTCTCTCTCTCTCTCTCTCTCTCTCTCTCTTTCTCTGCACCCCCTCCACCAGACTGGGTCTAGAACTAAAATTAAGGGCTAAACGAGAAACACATGTTGGGGCAGGGGATGAAGGGGAGAAGGGAGAATGTGTTTCCCAAAAGTGGAAATGGACTCTTAGCCAGATTGGTTGGGTGCTGGGTGGTGATGTGGAGGTCATGGTGGGGTTCTGGGTGGAGGTCATGGTAGGGTGCTGGGTGGTGGTGTGGTAAGGTTCTGGGTGGTGTGGAGGTCATGGTGGGGTTCTGGGTGGAAGTCATGGTAGGGTGCTGGTGGTGGTGTGGTAAGGTTCTGGGTGGTGTGGAGGTCATGGTGGGGTTCTGGGTGGAGGTCATGGTAGGGTGCTGGGTGGTGGTGTGGTAAGGTTCTGGGTGGTGTGGAGGTCATGGTGGGGTTCTGGGTGGAGGTCATGGTAGGGTTCTGGGTGGTATGGAGGTCATGGTGGGGTTCTGGGTGGAGGTCATGGTAGGGTTCTGGGTGGTGTGGAGGTCATGGTAGGGTTCTGGGTGGAGGTCATGGTGGGGTGCTGGGTGGTGTGGAGGTCATGGTGGGGTGCTGGGTGGTGTGGAGGTCATGGTAGGGTGCTGGGTGGTGTGGAGGTCATGGTAGGGTGCTGGGTGGTGTGGAGGTCATGGTGGGGTTCTGGGTGGAGGTCATGGTAGGGTGCTGGGTGGTATGGAGGTCATGGTGGGGTTCTGGGTGGAGGTCATGGTAGGGTGCTGGGTGGTGTGGAGGTCATGGTAGGGTTCTGGGTGGTGTGGAGGTCATGGTAGGGTGCTGGGTGGTGTGGAGGTCATGGTAGGGTGCTGGGTGGTGTGGAGGTCATGGTGGGGTTCTGGGTGGAGGTCATGGTAGGGTGCTGGGTGGTGTGGAGGTCATGGTGGGGTGCTGGGTGGTGTGGAGGTCATGGTGGGGTTCTGGGTGGAGGTCATGGTAGGGTGCTGGGTGGTGTGGAGGTCATGGTGGGGTGCTGGGTGGTGTGGAGGTCATGGTAGGGTTCTGGGTGGTGTGGAGGTCATGGTGGGGTTCTGGGTGGAGGTCATGGTGGGGTGCTGGGTGGTGTGGAGGTCATGGTGGGGTGCTGGGTGGTGTGGAGGTCATGGTGGGGTTCTGGGTGGAGGTCATGGTGGGGTGCTGGGTGGTGTGGAGGTCATGGTAGGGTGCTGGGTGGTGTGGAGGTCATGGTGGGGTGCTGGGTGGTGTGGAGGTCATGGTAGGGTGCTGGGTGGTGTGGAGGTCATGGTAGGGTGCTGGGTGGTGTGGAGGTCATGGTGGGGTTCTGGGTGGAGGTCATGGTAGGGTGCTGGGTGGTGTGGAGGTCATGGTGGGGTGCTGGGTGGTGTGGAGGTCATGGTGGGGTGCTGGGTGGTGTGGAGGTCATGGTAGGGTGCTGGGTGGTGTGGAGGTCATGGTGGGGTTCTGGGTGGAGGTCATGGTAGGGTGCTGGGTGGTGTGGAGGTCATGGTGGGGTTCTGGGTGGAGGTCATGGTGGGGTGCTGGGTGGTGTGGAGGTCATGGTGGGGTGCTGGGTGGTGTGGAGGTCATGGTAGGGTGCTGGGTGGTGTGGAGGTCATGGTAGGGTGCTGGGTGGTGTGGAGGTCATGGTAGGGTGCTGGGTGGTGTGGAGGTCATGGTGGGGTTCTGGGTGGAGGTCATGGTGGGGTTCTGGGTGGAGGTCATGGTAGGGTGCTGGGTGGTGTGGAGGTCATGGTGGGGTGCTGGGTGGTGTGGAGGTCATGGTGGGGTGCTGGGTGGTGTGGAGGTCATGGTGGGGTTCTGGGTGGTGTGGAGGTCAAGGTGGGGTGCTGGGTGGTGTGGAGGTCATGGTAGGGTGCTGGGTGGTGTGGAGGTCATGGTAGGGTTCTGGGTGGTGTGGAGGTCATGGTAGGGTTCTGGGTGGAGGTCATGGTAGGGTGCTGGGTGGTGTGGAGGTCATGGTGGGGTTCTGGGTGGAGGTCATGGTAGGGTGCTGGGTGGTGTGGAGGTCATGGTGGGGTGCTGGGTGGTGTGGAGGTCATGGTAGGGTGCTGGGTGGTGTGGAGGTCATGGTGGGGTTCTGGGTGGAGGTCATGGTGGGGTTCTGGGTGGAGGTCATGGTAGGGTGCTGGGTGGTGTGGAGGTCATGGTAGGGTGCTGGGTGGTGTGGAGGTCATGGTGGGGTTCTGGGTGGAGGTCATGGTAGGGTGCTGGGTGGTGTGGAGGTCATGGTGGGGTTCTGGGTGGAGGTCATGGTAGGGTGCTGGGTGGTGTGGAGGTCATGGTAGGGTGCTGGGTGGTGTGGAGGTCATGGTAGGGTGCTGGGTGGTGTGGAGGTCATGGTAGGGTGCTGGGTGGTGTGGAGGTCATGGTAGGGTGCTGGGTGGTGTGGAGGTCATGGTAGGGTTCTGGGTGGAGGTCATGGTGGGGTTCTGGGTGGAGGTCATGGTAGGGTGCTGGGTGGTGTGGAGGTCATGGTGGGGTGCTGGGTGGTGTGGAGGTCATGGTGGGGTGCTGGGTGGTGTGGAGGTCATGGTGGGGTTCTGGGTGGTGTGGAGGTCATGGTAGGGTGCTGGGTGGTGTGGAGGTCAAGGTGGGGTGCTGGGTGGTGTGGAGGTCATGGTAGGGTGCTGGGTGGTGTGGAGGTCATGGTGGGGTTCTGGGTGGAGGTCATGGTAGGGTGCTGGGTGGTGTGGAGGTCATGGTGGGGTGCTGGGTGGTGTGGAGGTCATGGTAGGGTGCTGGGTGGTGTGGAGGTCATGGTGGGGTTCTGGGTGGAGGTCATGGTGGGGTGCTGGGTGGTGTGGAGGTCATGGTAGGGTGCTGGGTGGTGTGGAGGTCATGGTAGGGTGCTGGGTGGTGTGGAGGTCATGGTGGGGTTCTGGGTGGAGGTCATGGTGGGGTGCTGGGTGGTGTGGAGGTCATGGTGGGGTGCTGGGTGGTGTGGAGGTCATGGTGGGGTTCTGGGTGGAGGTCATGGTAGGGTGCTGGGTGGTGTGGAGGTCATGGTAGGGTGCTGGGTGGTGTGGAGGTCATGGTAGGGTGCTGGGTGGTGTGGAGGTCATGGTGGGGTTCTGGGTGGTGTGGAGGTCATGGTGGGGTTCTGGGTGGAGGTCATGGTGGGGTTCTGGGTGGAGGTCATGGTGGGGTGCTGGGTGGTGTGGAGGTCATGGTGGGGTGCTGGGTGGTGTGGAGGTCATGGTAGGGTGCTGGGTGGTGTGGAGGTCATGGTGGGGTTCTGGGTGGAGGTCATGGTAGGGTGCTGGGTGGTGTGGAGGTCATGGTGGGGTTCTGGGTGGAGGTCATGGTAGGGTGCTGGGTGGTGTGGAGGTCATGGTAGGGTGCTGGGTGGAGGTCATGGTAGGGTGCTGGGTGGTGTGGAGGTCATGGTAGGGTGCTGGGTGGTGTGGAGGTCATGGTAGGGTGCTGGGTGGTGTGGAGGTCATGGTAGGGTGCTGGGTGGTGTGGAGGTCATGGTGGGGTTCTGGGTGGAGGTCATGGTAGGGTGCTGGGTGGTGTGGAGGTCATGGTGGGGTTCTGGGTGGAGGTCATGGTGGGGTGCTGGGTGGTGTGGAGGTCATGGCAGCAGAGTGAAGCTGTGACTCTAAGCCCCAGAGCTACTGAACCACAGACCCAAGAGGCTTATCTTGGTCAGATTCTGCAGTCTCAATCCGGTCACAACATCCCCACCACCCCCACAAACACACACACTCACACGCACTTACACACACACACTCGCACCGCAACCACACACACCCACACCACACAAATGTGTGTACACACACGCGCACGTACGCACACATGCACACACACGTCACACAAATGTGTGTGCCAATTTACTCACACACACACGCACACACACACATACATACACACCCATGACCTGGATTTCACTGGCTGACTGAAAACAACCACCACAATATCTATGTTCGCTGCTTGCTCCGAACACAGAGACACTGACAACACATTCAGTTGTTGCACTTATTGCCATGTGCTGTTCCTATACACCTTTCAAGTTTTGAGTTTCTTGTAAACAGTGCATTTAAATCGCAAAGATGTCACACAAGACTCAGAAAGGCTTTAGGGAAACCTGCTACACTCCCCCTCTCCTTTACCTGTTCCACTCACCCCGTCCACTCACAGTGGCCTGTCCGCCTCTCAATCTCTCTACAGTCGATACTGTGATTGACATCTTAGTGACAAGCCCCTTGGCTCTACAGTCTCCTTCTCTCAGATGGGGTGCTATACGTCACAGTTTGGGAGTCATGGGGTTCATCTGGTCAGGGGAGGGAATATAAGCCTGCAGCTTGAGGCATGTAGACTTCTTCTTAACCATGCAATCGTCCACTGACCTGGGCCACGAGGGGTTAACCCCTGAACTCGTAATGGACGTTACGTTGGATGGAAATTGAGCAAAACAGTCTAAAACAACGTGAATATATTGTCTTCCCAACGTTGTTCAGATTTTCTTTCCTCCTCTTATTGTTATTATCAATTTTATTTCAGAGTTGAACAGATTTACCCTCCAGCTATATCTTAAACCTTCCTTTAATCTCTGTTTTTAGATAGTATTAACAGGAATATCTTTTTTGTAGCTGTGCTGTATATAATCTACAGGCTGCGTTCGACCTGAATATGACGTCTGCTACAATGGCTGCTGGATTTCTGCTCCATGTATAGAAAACAACTTAGAGAGATTTCAACCCTGTTATAAGCCTCAATCAGTTTCTCACACGGATCCCATTTCACCACATTTCACTTCGTGAGAATTCACGAGGATGCTAGGCTGAATGTATCATTAGCATGTGCTCAAGAAGAGATTTTTTATTTACTGTGATGTCATAAAACCGTTGTCATGACATGCTATAGATGTGCTGTGTTGTCATGGATTCTATGTTCTCACATGACATACATCAAAGCCACACTGGCCCTTGCCAAAGCATCATTACACAAAACACCATGGTAACCAGTACATGGATTGGTGCTACAGGTATGTAAGTGTGATGTTGTGGTTATGTAAGGCTCTGTACAGACTGTGGTAATACATTTCCTTGGAAAAGGACAAAGAATGTATCAATCTGTCTAGTGTATCTATCCATCCATCATATTTAAATGGGCTTACTAGGTTTCGTCCATATAACAGAGTGAAGTTATTCTAGAACCTTGTTTAAACTCTGCACCACATGTTTTTATATATAGTGGTTCCACCTCTGTTTTGAGTGAAGGCAACACGTCCTGCTCTCTAAGCCTTGGGTGGTCCCAGAGGGAAAGGAGAACTTTCAGGTGTTTATGAATATAAAACCCATCTTCTCTGACCCCAGCTATGATTTAATGACACAAGGGCCATTTAATTATCATGCACATTTTAATTACGTTAGCTGATTTCCAATTGGTTGACTTGGGAGCTAGCGCCATCTGCAGGAGAGACATGGAAGATAAATGTGAGTAGAAAAACGCATTTGGGGATTTACATACTGTAACGTAGGTGTGAATGCTGTGCTCCTCTGAATCAGCTTAACGTTGTCGAACGGTTTCTTTAACTGGGTTTGGAGATTCTGAAGGAGGCCGTTCATACGAGTAGACACATCGCACAAGAAAAAACCTCTTCAATGGTAGCTCATTTAAAATTCACCCACTAATCATTTCATTGAAATAGTTGTATTCAATTTCCTCCATATTAAAACTAAGATCATGCAGTGTTGTAAAGACCAGTCCAGTGACAGGCTGCAGTGGTCCATATACATTTTACATTTTAGTTATTTAGCAGACGCTCTTATCCAGAGCGACTTACAGTAAGTACAGGGACATTCCCCCGAGGCAAGTAGGGTGAAGTGCCTTGCCCAAGGACACAACGTCAGTTGGCACGGCCGGGAATCGAACTGGAAACCTTCGGATTACTAGCCCGATTCCCTCACCGCTCAGCCACCTGACTCCCTATTCCCATATTCATCATTAGTGTCAGTTTCTCAAATCCACTGTTGTTTCTGCCAGTATAAACACTCCGCCTAAGACCAGGCACTCATGAGGAGGGAGGCTGCTCCTTCAGAGAGGCTCTGCTGTGGAGGGAGGCTGCTCCTTCAGAGGGGCTCTGCTGTGGAGGGAGGCTGCTCCTTCAGAGGGGCTCTGCTGTGGAGGGAGGCTGCTCCTCAGAGGGGCTCTGCTGTGGAGGGAGGCTGCTCCTCAGAGAGGCTCTGCTGTGGAGGGAGGCTGCTCCTCAGAGAGGCTCTGCTGTGGAGGGAGGCTGCTCCTCAGAGAGGCTCTGCTGTGGAGGGAGGCTGCTCCTCAGAGAGGCTCTGCTGTGGAGGGAGGCTGCTCCTTCAGAGAGGCTCTGCTGTGGAGGTTAGGTCGCTCCTCCCATCAAGCTCATGTTACCCAGCCTGGCTAACCACAACCATCTGGCCTCACATAACATGCCCACTGTTGGTCCCTGGTCCCAATGGCTTCCACATGGAGCCCCTCCACCCCAGACCTCTCTCTCTCTCTCTCTCTCACACACACACACACACACACACACACACACACACACACACACACACACACACACACACACACACACACACACACTCTCTCTCACACACACACACACACACACACACACACACACACACACACACACACACACTCTCTCTCTCTCTCTCTCTCTCTCTCTCTCACACACACACACACACACACACACACACACACACACACACACACACACACACACACACCTCCAATAACAGCAGCCATGGGGGAGGGGTTGGGGTGGCATGAGAGGGGTCCTTTAATCAGGAAATTCATCTCCTGGGGCTTTCATGTAAACATGACTCCGGGGCAATTTCGCATGAACCTCAGACGAGACAACGACCCACTTGAATGAACAACTTTGACTGGTGCTTCATCTGCGCGTGTCCAGGTCACCACCGTGAAGTACCCTCTCACGGCAATAGTAGCACGCCCCTTACACTCAACAAAATCTATAAATCTACACATTCACTTTACACGATACATACCAGACCGTCAATATCCTAACCAACATCATCAGTCTAAAACAGACTCCTGTTGTCACACAAACACTATCATATCATCTAACAAGCTTCTCCCACAGGGACGAGAACAAGCGATATCGCATAGGCCATCTTTGATCAGGTAAAACGCTTTGGGCTATAAAAACAGTCTGGCCTCCCTTGGGCAATCACTCTACAGCGCAAGTATCATGAGAGCTAATGTATGCGGCAGTTTAGGCGCTGAACGGACCCGCCGCCCTCACACGTCTAGATGAATTGCCGCGGCACACCGAATAAATACATATCAGCCGGCTGGCGCCGAAGAGCTTTGTTCTTTTCTATTAATCCTGAGCATTGTGATTTATTGGGGTGCATGTCATCAGGACCGCAAGCCCCCCCTGGGCAGAGCTGGCTATGAGGAATAACCGAGTTTAAGAGTAAGGTCCAATAATTGTACTATGGTCTATTTATTTGCATTCGCGCAGGCCTTGGAGCAGCGAGCTGGAGAATATATGGTGTTGGTTGCCCAAGACCCGTTTGGTTTACTGGCTTACTGTTTGTGTACAGCAGTGCGGCCTATAAATATCAATTTGTCATAATCCAACAGTTAAAATCAATGCTTTCCGGTTTGCCACTGCTGTAAAATGTTTGCACAAAGTGAACAAACCCGTCTGTCGTTTTGTCAAGTTCCACACGCTCTTCAAAGAGGCAGCAAATCACGTTTCTACGGTACAATGTCTTTAACGTCTGTAAAGTTTCAATTTAGATAAAGAAAATTATCAATATATACTTCATTTGAGTATAAATCTAACCCTAACCCTATGCTGAGTTGTACTTTTTCTTTAACAGTCTCCATGAGAACAGGACTGATCGTCGGCAATGGGTGTAATGGAAGATCGCCATCTAGTGGTAGATACGTTACCAGCAGGATTTGCAGGTTAAGATGCTCTTGAGTTCGTGGTGCATTACATTCTACAGGAAACATTGACTAACAAACACAAAGTGACAAGGAGTTTTCATTTTTATTTGGCCAGAGAACACAATAACCATGTACACTGGTACAAATACAGACACCCTGCTTTGAAACACTGACAATATGGATGAGGAAAAGCCTAAAACCATCCTACTGTGGGCGCAGGCGCGAAGTTACGTCTGACAAGTCAGCTGAACCTAACACACACACACACACACAGTAAGGCCACTCCACTAGAATGCATTGTACGTTTGTTTAAAGTCAGCGGCTTAACTCAGTCTTTGGGTTCCATTGGTTGCAGTAATAGTGGATTTACGTCACAGAACACGACATAAAAGACAAACTTAAGGATCCGAAGCATACAAAAAAGGATTTGTGTCTGTGTAGTTACTCTGTAATAAGTAAGTACTGAATTGGAACAGTACGTCAGGTAATTCAGGCCTATATTTGTGATAGACGTCTTGGTTAGTCACTGTCTAGTGTAGCATGAGTCATGTGCATGATTCTGTTCTGGCCACACCGCACAACACTGTAATGTAGAGCAGGTCCTAGGTGGAGCTGGGATACTGTGGTTTGTGAGAAAAGAAATGTTTCTCTTTCCAACCCCAACCATTCATCTTGCTCTACTTCTCTCTACTTTCACCCTCATCTCACCCCTCCCCCACCCTCCCCACCTCATCTCATCTCACCCCTCCCCCACCCTCCCCCATCAACACCTCCCCATCCCTAACACCCCCCCTCCCCTCCCCACCCCTCATACAAACCCTTACCCACTTCCTTCCTCTCTCCTTCTCTAACAATCTCTAACGATCTGTCACACCTCCTCTCCCTCTCCTCCATTCATCCCTCCTTCCCCCCTACTGTGTGGGGACGGCCTGAGTGCTGCCCCCGGAGGTGACCAGCTGCATCAGGCTGCCTGACGCTGGTCGGTCCACGCCAGTCGACCACAGGAAGAACGTTCTAGAACAGAATAAAGGAAGAGAAGATACTGAGGACGGGGAGAGGAAGAAGGATATGATTCCGTACGTACAACACCACATTCTCCTCCCGGTGGTGTCTTACTGGGGGAAACAAAAACAGTTGAGATACATTTATGGAAAGATTATTCTAGCGACAGCGGTGGAGATGAGAGCTTGACAGAGGGGGTGAGGTGCCAATTACCCCGACCCTCCGAGTCCCTTTCCGTGGACCCTCATCAGCCTCCACAGTTAATCTGTAGAGTTACTATCGTCCAAACCCTGTGGGATTATGAGGTTGGTTGAAATCCCGTCTAATCCCCCCCGGGCTGGGGGGTGGACACGCAGCAGCAGCTCTCTAAGCTCAGCAGGGAGACTCAACTTTTAGACGCCACACAACGTTTCATCACCCCTCGTATCTCTGCTAGAGGCGGAAGAGCAGGTAGAGTTTTGTTTTTCTACAGTTCACACAGACAGGAGAGCGCTGTTCAAACCACTCAAGATTAAAGGCTTCAATTAGTAACGCATCAGTTTGTGTAATTACAATACACAAGTCTATACGTGTCCTTTGGTTCTATTCTTGGCAATGATGTCAACAGCGAGGCCAGTCATGTGATTGGGCTGTGATTCATCCTCCCCTAGTAACCGTCGTGAAACCACTACTGCCACCTTGTGGCGAGATATGGCACTTCTGATCTCTCTGCTCTCCTTAAATCCAGGCTTTGGATTGTATGTTGTTGTACATAATACAGCAGTCGTATCGAATTTCCCATGAACAGGCAAATGATTATGACAATTGTACTAAATGGTCAGAATGGTATTGTTGAAGATTAGTGCTGTCAGTTAAACGCGTTATTAACGGCGTTAACGCAAACCCCAAACCACTTGATGGCCAAGCACACAGCTCCTTATTTGCTGATCCTGCAAATAAATAAATAAAAGACTCACTCTGCTATGTATTCCAGAGGAGTCCAGGAGCTGAAATCTGCGTCAGGCATGAACTTCCTGTTCATTGGCGTATCCAAGGTAACCCTGCCAAATGAAACGAAATGATAACCAGTTCCAAGGCCTTGTTCTGGGGGTAAGACTGAGAACAGCCTCTGGCTAATACTGGACTGCGTCTCTATCTACACCACAAACACACCTCTACACAGCTCAGCTACGCAGCTAACCAGTTATACAACTACACAGCTATACCACATTGTACATCACATCTACCAGCTATTTATATTTATGGATCCATCTCAACTATCTCAGCAATTGTTTTACACAAACAGTATACATGTATCTTATTTACCAAATTAAAATGTTTCTTATCTACTAATCTAGTATGTTATACAGTGTAGTAAGTAGCAGATTAATATATTCTAATAGTAATCACATTTCTTTGCATGCTTTCAGTTCTCAGATGAGATGTACAGTTTGTTTCAGGCCTGCCTGCCAGGCTGCCTGTGTGTTTCAGCAGAAATGCAAGTCATGATGCTGATGCTAAACAGATGTGACGGCCAGAGAGAGAGAGAGGGGAGAGAACACAAGAGCAAGAGAATGAGAGTGGGGGGAGAGAGGGAAAGAGAGAGGGGAGAGAGTGGAAAGGAGAGAGTGGAGAAAGGGAAAGAGAGGGGGAGAGAGGGAAAGAGAGAGGGGAGAAAGAGGGCAAGAGAGGGGGAGAGAGGGAAAGAGAGAGGGAAAGAGAAGGGGAGAGAGAGAGGCCAAGAGAGGGGGAGAGAGGGAGAGAGAGAGGGCAAGAGAGGGGAGAGAGAGAGGGCAAGAGAGGGGAGAGAGGGAAAGAGAGGGGAGAGAGAGAGGGCAAGAGAGGGGAGAGAGAGAGGGCAACAGAGGGGAGAGAGGGAAAGAGAGAGGGGAGAGAGAGGGCAAAGAGAGGGCAAGAGAGGGGGAGAGAGAGAGGAAGCTCTGGCCTCAGTTCTTCTTCATGTTAGTGGAATGCACAAGGATGAAGCCTTACAATATATCAGCCACAAAGAAACACCCTCACGTGTCAGGCAGGCTTCTCATGATGACAGAGCAGAAAGCAAGAACCAGAGATGGCAAAAGTACACACATCCTTCAGTCAAGTAGAAGTACAGACACTCATGTTTAAGGTGCTGACTACACTTAGTAGATTAAAGCAGAGCAGAGGACAATAGAGTAGAGTCCTCATCAAGTACTCATCAATGATGCCATTTTTTCAACCTTTGGAAAAAACAATTCTAACCTTTTTCTAAAATATTTGTGAAACTTTTTTTTATTTTTGGAAACTCTTTCTGTTAGATCTGACTTGAGACCAGCCTTTTAGATCTGAACCAGTTCTGAAAGGTTGAAGAAAAAAAGAAGGTTCCAAAACTTTTAACAAGAAAGTTTTCAAAAATATTTTCCCAAAAAAGTTTAGAAAGGTTGAAAAAATCTGACTTGAGACCAGCTTGTTATATCTGACTTGAGACGAGCCTTTTACATTTACATTTAGTCATTTAGCAGATGCTCTCTCGCTTCCCTAACCGCTCAGCCACCTGACTCCCTACATATCTATCAAGATACGTCAGGTGGCTAAACGGTTAGGGAATCGGGCTAGTAATCTGAAGGTTGCCAGTTCGATTCCCGGCCGTGCCAAAATGACGTTGTGTCCTTGGGCAAGGCACTTCACCCTACTTGCCTCGGGGAGAATGTCCCTGTACTTACTGTAAGTCGCTCTGGATAAGAGCATCTGCTAAATGACTAAATGTAAATGTAAATATGTCATCTAATGCACAGTTGAGGAAGGCTGAGAGAATCTTATTAATGTCAGGCCCGGTAGAGTACATGGGAGATGTAGTCATTAATGCTTGCTCCTATAGGGGACATGGGAGAGGTAGTCATTGTTAGAGACATGGTTGAAAACATGGGGGGTGACTCACGGGAGGGTGGCCACGGCAACCGCTCCAGAGGGCAGGCCACTGTCATCCCCCGCCAGGCTCTGGCATAGCTGGTGGACTGCTGCCTTCGCCATCCCATAACCCACCATCCCTGGATTAGAGGGGGAGAGGGAGAGGGAGAGAGCAGGGGGGACATAGAGAGAGAGGGAGTCAGAAAGAGACATTGAGAGAGAGTGAGAACAGAGAAGGACAGAGAGAGAGAAAGAGAAAATGAAGATTGACGTAGTTATAGATATTTTAATGCGCCAATTCATGATACATTTGTAGAGGGGGTTTGCTTCTGAGGTATGTATAACAGTCTGATCTCTTACATCAGTGTTTGTTGCTACAGCATCTGGAATCAATATTTCATCCTTTTTCATTTAAACTGTGCTTCATGAGATTGTATCGGCTCTCTACCCCTGAATACATGACAAGCATACCCAGACTACCTTAGAGGAAGGAACCAATGAGAGGGCAGGATAAACAGACGTGAGTCTGGAAGCTGTTGTTTTCCCTCCAGGAGGGAGGACAGAAGTGGAACTAATTTGCTAATGGGAAACACAGACACATGTCTGTGGAGCCGGACAGCTCTGTTCGTTTATAGTCACTTAGACCAGGAAGCAGAAACCCCTTGTTAGCACAGGGGAAACTCGGATCATTGGAGTCAATTTACACAGATGTGATTTCAACCTGAGTGTAGGCACACTGGATCCCTTCAAACAAGGTTTTCAAACTAGACATCAGAATCCAGGGTCAACGGTCAAACCTTTAGGTCATGGTCGGGCATTCACGTGGTACGATTAAGCCTTTTAAGCCCACTATGGAATGTCCACAATGTAGGTTACCATGTGATCTCTAGCGACCAGCGGTTTGCTTGTGGCTGAGATAATAGGCACTGTTTGTCGTTATCACCCATCGTCATCACAGATGGCACACTTTGTTCAGGGGGGGCCCAGCAAAGCAAACAGGCTTTTGTGTGCTTGTTTGATTAAAGCTTGCTGACATGTGTACAGATATAACGAATATACAGTTTCAAGTTTCGTCTCTTAATATCTCTCTGTTCACAGTCGGTGTTCCCTGAAATTAGTTCACACAATGTGTATTTGTGTTATTTTCAGAGTCTCCTTTAGAAGTGAACTACTACAAAACTTAATAATGGAAATCAACATGATATCTTCTTATCCTAAAACTTCCAAAAGAGGAAAAAACTGCCACTTGAGACCATTAAACCTCTTAAACCCTGGGGGGTGTAGTCATACAATATCTGGCCTGGTATATTGAGGTAATCATCCTCTCCACAGAGCACCACAACTGCAGCTCCTAACCAGGACCACGTGTAGACCAGAACTGCTGAGTCATTCCTCCTCCCAGTCCCTTAGCCAATCAGAACGGGAGGATTGTGCGGACGGCATCAGGATTGGAATTGTTGTCAGGATCAGGGTCACATGGGCAACACACACAGGCATAGGGTTCAGGGTGTTATAGGGGGAAGGCTCTGGGGTAATTATATTTTATGGTACCAGATACTAGCTTACATTGTTCAGGGTATTGTGATCCTCAAGGGAGTCACGGTATGACTTCAACAAACTTATTTAAAATCACAATGATTCATACTATCCCATCCACTCTCCTAATTTACATTCATTGTTTCTGAACTCAAAGGCCCAGATCACGTAAGCTGCTATTAGTTTTGGCTGCTTATATGTGTGGGCTGCACCAAAGTCCCTTCACTATCAAAGTCTGAACGAAATAGTCTGGTGTAAAACAGGGTAATGCATCATAACATGTTCCTGGATAGAAGTAAGATGGTCTTACCAGCAGTGCCAGCAAGACAAGCTTTAGCCCCAGACAAAGTCAACAGTCCTTCAGCTTTCAGATGAATGGAGGCCAAGTGGCTGGAGATGGTGGAGGTCCAAACACTCTGTTTCCACATCATATCTGCGTTTTTGTACAAATCTGAAGTAGACATATTCAGAAATATTTTAAATCAAGGTTTTGTTCAGAGCAAATGTTGTTCACTATTCGTTTATAATTAATTTAAGGGTTTCCCCTGAACAGGTCCCTCACATGAACGGCCGATGACAGGCTTTGTGCGGTTAATGTCTCACATAGATACATTAGCGGATTCAAAATTAGTTGATATCGCGTCGTGTTGTTGTTGAACTCTGACCTTTCGAGTTGCAATTTCCTCCCGCCCATCCCCCCGCCACACACAAGATGGCATCCACTTTCTGTTCCCCTAGCAACTGGGCCACATCTGCTGTCACCTGCGAGAGAAAGATAGGACTTAAACATCATCCGTCTGGCAGCGTCGGTAAGCCTAGCTAATAACCTGGCTTTATCTTGACTTTCTCTTTGGAATAATTTAGTGCAACGTAATATTTTATAACATGTTATATTTTATGACTATAAACCACATTAGAAGCGTCCAGTTGTATAATAAATAGCATAACATCGACAAAAAGCTGGTCCGATGTAGTGCTAGGCCTATAGTCTATTAAATATAAACAGAAGCATTATAAAAGTGTCGTGGTTTCTCCTGGCTATGTAGGCTATGTGCAACTAGACAGATAAATTGAGCGGTTTCATTGTAAGCTAGTCACCGGTCAATAAACCACTTGTCACCATAGAAGCCGACCCAGGTGTCATCTCCCACTATAATGATGTCCACTAGCCTACCTGTCCAGCTTGTTGTGTAAAGGACTCGCACAACTTCACCAACACGTTCGCGTCCGCTTCCTCATTCGCTCCTATGTCGATACTGCCTACCCACTGTTGATAAAAACATGAGAATCAATGAGTGATTAATATGAAAATCAATGTTCATCATGACTGGTATGAATGAAGTTACAAAATACGTGTAAGCTTGTCTTTAATAATACAAGTTTTAAAGTTTTACGAAAGCTTCAGTCAAATGAATAGCTTATAGCCTACTGGTTGCCTCTTTATCATGACGTTAACATTCTAAGCTAGGGTAGGGTGTATCAACAAGTGGCTATTGCGAAATAAATGGCTTTATACTGAAATACAAACCGGCAACATTTTCACAACTATCACAATAATTTCTTACCCATCCTTTAGATTTGAAATGATGAACACATGCAGAACCTAATGCTCCCTTTCCGCCGTAGACGATGACCCGATGCGCTGCCATGATTTCCCCTTGTGTTCGCACCGAGCAATGGTGATGAGTGACCCAGCAAACACAACTACTCACGATTATGCAGAGACAGACTGAGTGTGTGTCAGAGAGAAGAAAAGATAGAGACTGAGTGTGTTAGAGAGAAGAAAAAGAGAGAGAGAGAGAGAGAGAGAGAGAGAGAGAGAAAGAGAGAGAGAGGCGAAAGTGACTTGTGTCAGAGAGAGGAGAGAGAGAGAGACACAATATACTTTCAAATGTCATACATGGTTTTTAAACGTAGCTTTCAAAAGTACTGGGACCTAGAAAAACGCAACATGACATTCATGAGGTCTTTGTGGGAGAAGATAAAGATCACAGTGTATAGAAACTCAGAATATCCTACCTTAGCACACATTTAAATGTCATCTAAACAGAATTTTGCCTGAGGCTTCCACACAGTCAAACACATCATAATAAGATTATTTCACGCTGATCGCTCATGCCGCTCTATGGGGAAATTGAACACCCAAGGATACATATTCAAATCAACAGCGCAAAATAGCCAACTCAAACTCTGAAACGTTTACTGACAGTGTGCCGTAAGCTATTAAATATCATTCTTGTAACGACATGCTACCTTCACATTTTCAGAAGGTCTGTCAAGTTATGGCACTTCCAAATATCGAACGACTGCTTATAAAAACAAACATTATCACTTGAACCCCCCCCCCCCCATCAACACACACACACACTTCCAACACAAAAGTCATTTACAGTGAAAACCTTCTCTACACAGAGCCGTAATCAGAGCTTTAGCGAGGTCCAACCAAAGATGTTAAAACACAACCGCTCTCTCATTTAAATATTTAGAGCACAGTTATATTCAAATTCAATAAATACTTGTGTAAGTGTGCGAGTCCAAACCTGGGCTCATCAGTAGTGGTGGCCCTGCCAGGGTCCTGTGTCTGATGAACTGTACCTCACTGAGCACCATGTGGGTTCGAGACCCCAGGTAGAAACTGTTTTGTTGATGCTTCACTTCCCCTCAGTGGACACTAGATGTCACTACAGGACTAGAGTAAGTGGATTGGTCAGTCACAAAGATTACACATGGTACATTTTCAATAAAAATATATATGCATTAAATGTATAAATCTCAAAGTGATTCATCCGAATGTTTAGATCTAACAGCAATAGATTGTAGGTCAGGTGCTTCAAAGGGCAAATAAAAAATACCAGAGCTCCAAGAGAACAAGGTGGACACCCCGTCGTCGACATGAGAGCTGGTGTCACAGAGCCAAGTTTACTGGAGGGGCGGGGGAGGGAGGATGAAAGGTCCCCAACGAGAGACAACAGACAGGAAGATATTGCTCATCGCTGATGTGGGATAACAGCGTCTCGCCTGGGGTAAGACAATGATGGGAGTGGAGAAGCAATACGCGGAGGAGGTTAGGGCCTCTGTGGGGCTCCTGTCTGAGGGCCTGCAAGCTGCTGAAGAGGAAGGTTTTGTGGGTGAGTAAAATGTGATTAGAGAGAGAGAGAGAGATTGGAGGTGGGTTGGGAGTCGTCTCGGAGGTGTAAGTGGGTGCTTGTTGAGGTCTTGTGCCTCCAAGGCTGTGAAGAAACAATCAAAGAGAGTCAGGTGGCTGAGCGGTTAAGGAATCGGGCTAGTAATCAGAAGGTTGCCGGTTCGATTCCCTGGCTGAAAAATGACATTGTGTCCTTGGGCAAGGCACTTCACCCTACTTGCCTTGGGGGAATGTCCCTGTACTTACTGTAAGTCGCTCTGGATAAGAGCGTCTGCTAAATGACTAAATGTAAATGTAAAGAGGAGAGGGAGGGAGTGTGGTCCGATTCTAAACTTGAAATTTAGTGAACAGGAGGCTGTTTTTTTGGGTGAGATAATAATAAAAAAAAGAGATAGTGTTATTAGTATCCCTCACTGTGGGGGTCTGCGTTAATTACTGTAAATCAGAGCGTATCTGAGATAATCTGAGTAAAAAATGTAGCCCACTTATTATGCTGACTACAACACTTTTAATATCCATGCTGTGGATAAATGTTAGGTGGCGTACAGTATATTTGATGTGAATGTGATGACAGGCACCGTTATGCAACTTGCAGAATTGTTTTTTTTTAAGCTTTATATTGTTTTGTTTTTTACTTTTCAGTTACTAAACCTCTTTGGTGAGTGCTCGTTTTTCACGATACCCTTTCAGTCAGAGAGTATGTCAGAACGTATGAGAGAGGCCCTTATGGCTCCTCACAGTGTTCACTACCTGTGGACAGGTGCTAAATTGCCTGCACTTACCCCGTCAGCAAGACGAGCCTGTGTCACTTTCTCTTGTTGTGTTCCCAGGCGAACAAAAATGCCTTGTCATCTAACACAGCAAATTCAACGAGCCGATCTTATGTCTATTCTGTCTGTTGCTTCAGCATCCCTCATGTGACGAGAGGATGACAGTTTTATGATTGTGTTATGTAGAATTGAGGATGAATCTCCTCTGACTGCAACAACCAGCCCCAAAAGAGGCTTTGCTGCTCTGGTGTCGTTTCAAGAGTCCAAAAGTAGCACAGCGAAACTATCACCCGATCAATGAAACAGATAAGGTTAATCAATCACGTTGTTGAATCAAGCCCAGAACAATCTTCAGGTCTGCGGTGGTACTTGGAGAACGCAGGAATGAGGAAAGGAGAAAGCAGAGGATGGTTTTGAACAAACAGCCTGGTTTCAAACGGATGTTTCCATTCTACTGTACGTGATAAGGCTCACTGTGTCCCATGGGGAAGATACTGTGTACAGTACATCCTATGTGGAAAGGAAGCTGTTCGCCACGCTATAACATTAATTACAAGTTGGACGAGACGTTGTTTATATCTTAATTAAACATAATACAACCTGGAACTAAAAGCATTTAACAGATATCTTACAGTACAGTTTGTGTATATGTGCATGTGTGTGTGCATGGCATGAATGTGAGTCTCTCTGTGTGTGTTTGCGCATTTGTGTTTGTATTCTATTGTGTGTGTGTGTGTGTTGTGTGGTGCCTCTCTGTTACTGATGACAGAGTAATTAACTCTCCTACTTGTGTGGGTGTCTAAATCCTGTTGCATTTCAACATCAGAGCGATTGTGGAAAAAGCTTTCATCAAGTTTGCACACACATCAGAATTATCACCCTGGTCCATATGTGAGCTTTCTTTGTGCTTGTGTGTTTTGTCTTTTTTCTTTGCTGCCAGGGTAGGTACACAGCTGGAAGGAGCTTAACGGACCCAACTAATATAAGTCGTACTTTTCCTCTTTCACGCTGTCAGAGCTTAAGGGCAATGCTACTGCCAGCTGAGATGAGTGGGCAGGCTAGACAGGGGCTGTGCTGTGAGACTGGACCACTATTTATCTTAACCGAGTAAGGATTTTTTCCCTCCCCCTTTAAACTTGGTTTCGACGGACTGGGCTTCCAGAGAAAGGTTTTTTTTTTTCAACTCTAACAAACTTCAGAGGTGTCTGCAGGTACCAAACCACTGCCAAGTTGCTGCTAGGACTCCATTAGGCTCGGCTGAGGTCTGCTGTGAGCTGGGCTGGTCCCTGTTGGTGTTATTGATGTGGGTTTTATTTTAGTTATTGATGATTTCTTGACACGTTCTTGGAGGCTCCTTAGTCACACAACAGTCCGTGTGATAGCCTACGTACACGGTCTGTGTGATAGCCCACGCACACGGTCTGTGTGATAGCCTACGTACACGGTCTGTGTGATAGCCTACGTACACGGTCTGTGTGATAGCCTACGTACACGGTCTGTGTGATAGCCTACGCACACGGTCTGTGTGATAGCCTACGTACACGGTCTGTGTGATAGCCTACGTACACGGTCTGTGTGATAGCCTACGTACACGGTCTGTGTGATAGCCTACGTACACGGTCTGTGTGATAGCCTACGTACACGGTCTGTGTGATAGCCTACGCACACGGTCTGTGTGATAGCCTACGCACACGGTCTGTGTGATAGCCTACGTACACGGTCTGTGTGATAGCCTACACACACAGTCTGTGTGATAGCCTACGTACACAGTCTGTGTGATAGCCTACGTACACGGTCTGTGTGATAGCCCACGCACACGGTCTGTGTGATAGCCTACGTACACAGTCTGTGTGATAGCCTACGTACACGGCCTGTGTGATAGCCTACGCACAGTCTGTGGAAAGCATTGGCTATGTCTGTGTGCTAGAGCAGTGTTTCCCAACCCTCAGGGCACCCTGTCCTGCATGTTTTAGATGTTACCCTGTTCAAACACCTGATTCAAATGAATGGTCATCAGCAGGCTTCTGCAGAGCTGGATAACGACCCGTTCATTTGAATCAGGTGTGTTGGAGCAGTGAAAACATGCAGGACAGGGGTGCCCTGAGGAGCCACTGTGTAAGAGGTCACCCCCCCCCCCCCCGAGACTACAGATCCTCCATCAAACCAGGAGAAGAAGAACCAGGGATGCCGTGGCCCCTGGGAGCAGGATGGCGAGTGAGCACAGCTGACACTGGGCTCCACAGCCTGGCTCCAGACAGTTTCATGTATAATGGATTGTGAAACTAGTTACATGTCACATGTGGCCTGTGCCAGCGATGTTGCCCGTAGCATGTGTCATAGTCTGTTAGGATCTCCACACGAAACCCTTCCAGGGAGAACACACACACACACGCAAATGTACCCACACAAAAGCATGCACGAACACATGCACACACACATTCACACACATACACACCAATGCGAGCACACACATGCACATTGGTCTCTCAAGACCCAAAATGGATTACAAAAATACCTCCTCTTCCTGTCCTCTTCCTCCTCCTTCAGATCCTATTTGCATGCAAGACTATACCATCGTCAATGTGATGAATCAGTGCAGTTTTAAGCGATACACTAGTCACATCCATAGTCGTCTAAGCACAGATGTGGCAACCCACTGAGGGAGAATGCAAATAGAGTTGTTCCTCTAGTTGCCCCTATAAATCATGCTTTAACTTAATGTGACAGTAGCAGGTACACACTGGCTTGACATATGGCCGAGATGAATATCCATACGCAACATGTGTCATTATGTTAATGTGTATGTGACACTCAAACCCAAACAGCACAACCCATGGCTTGATTGTGCATCTCCGATTTTATAAGGATTTATCATTTTAATTTTGAATGTCATATATGTTTTTGTGTTGTCTAACTGTGAGGTCTGGTGTCATTTTAAATGCCTGGGTGATTTGCAAGCATGCCCATGCACTTTGAGTAGAATCCATTTGAGATTTTCTGATCAAAACAGATTACTGTTATTCATGGCTCGTGTGATATACTACACTACAACAAATTTAGTCTCATAAAAAGTTCACATTTTATATTAGTTTGTAAAAACATGTTTGTCATTCTCCCTGCTCTGCCAACAGTCCGTTCGCTTTCACGACGGCTTTAGTCGGTGTGATACTGTATGACCAATTTTTCTCGAGGGAAACTCGAGGTTTGACACAGAAACACTGTTCGTTTCAGTCAAGGGCAATGCACGGGTGGCATCAGACAATCCACATCGCTTCTATCCACTCTCTCACTACGGCTGCCCTCTGCAGGCTTTTGATTGGTTCATCCTGTGATTGTATGTAAATCCGATCGGGGACGCAGCCAGTAGGTGAGTTTGGTTGGAGCTGGTGGCTCGCGCCTCAGTGGCAGAGAAGACCCGAGACAGAAGAGGTTACACCCGTACTACCGGAGCTGTCCACTTCTACCGAGGTGCTGAAGTCAGGATCCCCTCTCCATTCGCCGTTTGTTGATAGTATTTCCGAAAGGGATTAAAGCGCTTGCTTCACGCAAACTTCCTCTGAGGACGTTTATTGCGTGGATCATATCACTATCCGTGGATTTCATCGGACGTACTTGGCAGTTGAAGTGAAGTGGGCTACAACTGTTTTTTTTTTGTAAAATCTTTTCTCGGATTATACTCTGGATGCTTTGCGTCTGGACATACAGGTAAAACATTTAAGCGTTTACGTACAGATTATATTGTTGGTGAACGGGTGAACTACGCGGAATGATTTAAACCGTGGAGATTACACTAGCTCTCCACGAAGTATTTTCTGTCATGTGTCCCATTGCAAATGACTACCCAAACGCACAAGCTATTGCACAACTATTTAATAACGACCCACAATTTCCACTTCAGCCCACGACTGCTGGACCCGATAGTCTCATCGTTGTCTCTGTTGCAGCTCATCATTTGGTGGCATCACTTGGCAATGAAGTTAAACATGGGAGTTAGTCCCCACTGTCGACTGTTCTAGCCCGCTAAAACCTGCAGCAACTTGAAGACTTCTCTAACCAAATCACCTGTATTTGTATTTTATATTTTCGTCCATGTCCAAGGTACTCCAGTCCATTTCGTAGGTCATTTAATTTAGCCGCATAGTACTTAGCGTGTTATTTTTCCTTAGCACGCTAATCCTTGAGTGACACCGTTAGCAGCGGAGGGATTATACTCTTGTTTTTATCCTCTCCCTCACTGCGCGTGATTCATTTGGCAATGTTCTTTAATGCGCTCGTGATGGTCATTAATTGTCTTGTTTAATTCCAACCAATTGGTTGTTGTGGATTCTTCTGTGAGGCAGCGGTAAAATGACTTCATTTTAAGACTTGTCTTATTTAGTCTAAATCTGCATGGATCTGTCTGTTAGAATATACCCCTTCTGTTGACCATATCTCACTTAACATCGTCTTGTCATGTTTGATGATTATATTTCTTGTAAACAATCTGATTGAGTTCGGAATTAGTATAGGCGACGTCTTGGTACCACCACCCCGTGGGCAATTTAGGCCCTGTCATGCAAACAAATTATTTTGAAAGCGAGATTCGGTTTTTCTGATTTGCATTTGTGGACTTGATGGTCCTTGTAGTAGTAATAATAATAATAATAGTATATAGTCTCAAGCAGTGTGAAAGCTGCCTAATCTAAAGTTTCCAAACCTGCCACAACCCTTTGCTTTTCACTCAATTAGACCAATGTCAGATGCGTAGGCACCCCAAAATTAAAGGGACTCTCCCCAATCACCTCAAGTCAAATTCTTCCAAGAGAGGGAGCTAAATGTGGAGCATTCTCCTTTGAAAGTGTATTTGAGCAGGTAGGCAGCTATGCAGCATTGCCCATTCCTTCCACTCCCTGTGTATTGATTAAATGTTAGTAAAGATGAGCCTGCACTTCATTGGTTCACTCTCTGTTTCTAATCATAGGATGTCACCCCTCTAGTGGCTTGTATTACAAAGGGACAGGTCGTGTTTTGCAAGGCTTTTCCACTTTACTGTAAATCTCTACTTCCATATTGATACGTTTCTTTCGGACTGAAGTCGTCATGGGCACTGTCATCTATGTTTTATGAAGCCCATGGATTATGCATTGGCCTCTGAGATAGGTGGCTCACACAAGCTCTAGGACAGCCAATATGAGAATCCATTCACAGTCAAGAAAACAGCCATACCTTGCAATTTGTCTGATAATCTATTGTATGATTGAAATGTTGTATGAAAGATGACAAAGTTCAGATTACACCGTGTGCATTGAAAAACTCCTGACACGTTACTTACAACTTTACCAAAGATACCTTTTTCCTCGCAAAACAAGACTCATTCCTGCTCCTATCCGTTGATATCCTTTAGCAACAGGTTAGAGATGAGGGTGGGAAGAAAGTTCCCCGTCTGAAAAACAACATGAATTATTGTCCCATCTGCCTCTAGTTACTATGACTTCCTGCCCCTGGGGGTTCAGACAGCTCATTTCTGAGTCAGTGTGGCTGTTCTAAACATGAAGACACTGGATAGCCCAGGAAGGGATGACATTTTAGTATGGGGTAGTGGCACTGGAGGCGTTCAGACATTCGTTTGAAATAAGAGGGAGGCGAGGGGTAAATTGGATGTAATAAACGCCAGGCTGGTGAGGAATTGAACCATGGGTCTTTCAGCATTATCAGCTAGGTTACATGATATAAACCATCCTCATTGTAAACTGATGTTATCAAACACATCCTCCTCCTCGGTGCTATGTACTGTGGTGCTTAGCTCCACGCTTAGAAATGCCAAATTGAAATCGGCGTGGTAATATTTTATGCTTATTGCTTTGTGGAGCCCTGTGAATTTCGGTTACAAAAGAGAGGCGTTCTATTGCAGTGAGCCTGTTGGCATGGCGTTGCTCAGTGGCCCCTTGCTGTGAGGTTTAAATTAAGTCTCGGCTAAAGCTTTACAGCTTCTCTACGTTTCTGTCTTGCGCTGGACATGTGCTCCTAAACAGCCAGGCTGTGTTTGAAGTCTTAGGAATCAAGCACACTTCTGCAAATGAGTTTTACTTTATTGTTGTTATTATGAAATTATATTTTCGTCTGTATACTGTGAATGGTTTTGGATGTCAATAGAAGGTTTACACAGAGCTGGCTGAGAGGCTGACTGTTTGATTGAATGTGTTGTGTGTGTGTGTATGTGTGTGACATTAGTGGGGTTCAGTTGAACTCAGATCTACAGTCAGTGTAGCTCAACCAGTTGGTGTCGCCATAGAGTGAGTTTGAGGGGGTTGACTGAATGGGTTAAACTCATTCCTCACTCTAAATCCAGCATACCTGTGCATCAGATTGCTGGCTTTCAGCCATGTTGCTGGCTAAGTGGTGTATCAGTGGGCTCATTGCACGTTTCCATCAGTACTGAACCAGGTTGAGGGCATTAAGGACCCTAGTCACCCTACCCCTCAGGATTGAAACCAAAGAATCCCTGGTGATTCCGGCTTGCCATCATTATTAATACTCTCCAGAATTCTCCTTGTCCATCACCATTCACATCATTACATTTGTCCTCACCATTCTTGCCTGTTCCCTGACCACAAAAGTACTGTTAGAATTATGGGGTTCAGATGGCTGAGCGGTTAGGGAATCGGGCTAATCAGCAGGTTGCCGGTTCGATTTGGCTGTGCGAAATGAGGTTGTGTCCTTGGGCAAGGCACTTCACCCTACTTGCTTCGGGGGGAATGTCCCTGTACTTACTGTAAGTCGCTCTGGATAAGAGCGTCTGCTAAATGACTAAATGTAAATGTATGGACTACTCATTGATGATATTCTGCTGCACTTTCTATATTTAAAGTAGTTTTGTGTGAAAGAGCTAAATTAAGAAAATGTCAATGTGATTCTGTCCTTCCCATGAAGTACAGGAGACCGAAAACAGCTTCAAGATATGAAGTGATTGAAGTGTGTTTATCATGTATGTTAGATCAAAGCTTCGACTGACTGGGACTGTGTTGTTCAGGAGAGATGAGATCACCTCGCTCCCATTTCGAAAAGAGCTCGAAGGCTAAAGCCACGTGGTCTCCGAACCATTCCTGTTACATTATTTCACTCATCAGTTCTTCAGTCAGTTACTTGGCTGTATGAAGGCAATGTCACGGTCCGTCTCTCCTGTTAACTACGATATCCGAAGATCGTAAAACGCCTCAGACCGTTCATGCTGGTGTCAGATCCAGATGCACAGTAAAAGACCCAGTTGTGTGGCTCTCATACGTAGCACTGCAGGTCCTCACACATGGAACCATTTCATCACAGTGGCAAAGTGAACGCATCCAGTTGACATTTGTGTCACATACAGAATGTTGATGGCGTTGCACAACTTGGTGGTGTGTATTGAAGCTCAACCTAAATTATATGTCGTAACTCAGAGGCTAGGGTTTCAGTGGGGCTAGTGATTAGTGAAAGAAAAACCATCATTATAGGGTTAGCTGACAACTAAAAGGATTGTACTCGGCTGGTTTCCAACCTGAGACTCAAGGACTACAAGCCAGACACAATATGAACAGTGAAGCCAAAACGATTTTCAAATGATGTGACTAGCATCACTCGCTAGTACACATCGGTATCAACCTAGATGCAGGCATCATCCTAGTGACAAAATACTGTGACAGTAAAGTGAACGTCCACTATTTTTCATTGCTTCTGAAAATGTATTCAGTGTTTCACTTAGTGGTCCGAATGCGGAACATGAATTGATGACGACATCGACACAACATCCGAGTGGCAGCAGACACTGTTCAGCAGGTGTCTGCTCTATCCAGAGACACTGTTCAGCAGGTGTCTGCTCTATCCAGAGACACTGTTCAGCAGGTGTCTGCTCTATCCAGAGACACTGTTCAGCAGGTGTCTGCTCTATCCAGAGACACTGTTCAGCAGGTGTCTGCTCTATCCAGAGACACTGTCCAGCAGGTGTCTGCTCTATCCAGAGACACTGTTCAGCAGGTGTCTGCTCTATCCAGAGACACTGTTCAGCAGGTGTCTGCTCTATCCAGAGACACTGTTCAGCAGGTGTCTGCTCTATCCAGAGACACTGTTCAGCAGGTGTCTGCTCTATCCAGAGACACTGTCCAGCAGGTGTCTGCTCTATCCAGAGACACTGTTCAGCAGGTGTCTGCTCTATCCAGAGACACTGTTCAGCAGGTGTCTGCTCTATCCAGAGACACTGTCCAGCAGGTGTCTGCTCTATCCAGAGACACTGTCCAGCAGGTGTCTGCTCTATCCAGAGACACTGTTCAGCAGGTGTCTGCTCTATCCAGAGACACTGTTCAGCAGGTGTCTGCTCTATCCAGAGACACTGTTCAGCAGGTGTCTGCTCTATCCAGAGACACTGTTCAGCAGGTGTCTGCTCTATCCAGAGACACTGTCCAGCAGGTGTCTGCTCTATCCAGAGACACTGTCCAGCAGGTGTCTGCTCTATCCAGAGACACTGTCCAGCAGGTGTCTGCTCTATCCAGAGACACTGTTCAGCAGGTGTCTGCTCTATCCAGAGACACTGTTCAGCAGGTGTCTGCTCTATCCAGAGACACTGTCCAGCAGGTGTCTGCTCTATCCAGAGACACTGTCCAGCAGGTGTCTGCTCTATCCAGAGACACTGTCCAGCAGGTGTCTGCTCTATCCAGAGACACTGTTCAGCTGGTGTCTGCTCTATCCAGAGACACTGTCCAGCAGGTGTCTGCTGTATCCAGAGACACTGTTCAGCAGGTGTCTGCTCTATCCAGAGACACTGTTCAGCTGGTGTCTGCTGTATCCAGAGACACTGTTCAGCAGGTGTCTGCTGTATCCAGAGACACTGTTCAGCAGGTGTCTGCTGTATCCAGAGACACTGTTCAGCAGGTGTCTGCTCTATCCAGAGACACTGTTCAGCAGGTGTCTGCTGTATCCAGAGACACTGTTCAGCAGGTGTCTGCTGTATCCAGAGACACTGTTCAGCAGGTGTCTGCTCTATCCAGAGCACGTCAAGATCGGCTTCTCCATCATCCAATCATCATCCGACATCATCAACGGCCTACCGTGAGTCACCGACCTCAGGTCGGAGGCCGGGAGGACGCATTCCTACCGTGGATCACAAGGTCGGCAGGGTTCGCCCAGGAACACGGCTCAGTGCAGAAGATGTTCAAGAGACAATTAGAACCCCCTGGAGAACCCCGGCGTCTCTGAGGTCCAGCTCAGGAGGAAAGCGAGATATTGAGAGGGCTCAGGAGGCTAGTTAGTGTGTCTGAAATTGGTCTGAAGTGCTGTCAGTGCCCTCAGCACCTACGGCCTGGCTCTCATTGTCTTTCCTCGGCTCATTGTCCTTGTTGCTTTGTCTCGGAAAGGTCGACTGGGGCCGTCACCATGGAGGGGACGGGGAGGGTGCAGGGGTTTTTCCACAACGGGGGAAATTCAATGAAATCTGATGAGAGTTTAAAGTGAATGTCTTTTCACTGCTGTTCAGATGCCAACGCTTCCCTCTGATTGGGTTAGAGAGGTGTCCACAGAAAGTCCTCTTCACTACCGCTTCAATTCAGTGAAATTCCACAGTTTTTTCAAGTGTTTGTCTTTTCTCGTGTGGAATTTTCGGGAGTTGTTTTATTTATTTTTTACGAGAACATTCAGACGTGATTGGGTTTCATCTTCAGGGCTACGCAATCATGAACCAAGCATTACCTACTCTTCTGGTCTGTTTAGGAAAACAATGAGAACATGGAGGATCCACTTTCTGTCCGTTTGTATGAAATACAATAAACAGAAACAGACAGGCAGACACACAGACAAAGCAGACAGACAGACAGACCAACACACACACGCATATATTCCCAGAGGCACAGCCTGACAGGATTTTGACATTTCTCCTTCAATGACAAATTTATCTCCAGTGCAAAGGATTTAGAAAGGGGAGGCACAATGAGACAAGCGTGAGTTCAGAGCTCAATGTAATCACATTTTATGTGTTTGGATAGATATCTGTATGAAACAGATAACAGCCTCATAAAACACCCTCCCAATATGTGGACGACAAATTTACACGAAAGGCATATCTCCTTATTCATCTGTTATCTCCCAGCGTGGGCTTGCTGTGCTGTTATCCTTCTGGCATTTGGAACAGTGTTCCTTGAATAATGAGTCAGGGATATTTATCGTCCATCCCTAGGCCTGGATTAGGCCTGGATAAGGCTCCCCGTTTCCACACTCATCCTATTAAAGAACACAACCATGTGACCAGGGGGCTTAGGTCACATGACACGTCCTGGAGATGCTGGAGGACAATCCTAATTGCCCTCCGGGAAGAGAGGGAGGAGTCAGGTTGTGATTGGTGAC
This sequence comes from Osmerus eperlanus, assembly GCF_963692335.1. Classification (NCBI taxonomy): domain Eukaryota; kingdom Metazoa; phylum Chordata; class Actinopteri; order Osmeriformes; family Osmeridae; genus Osmerus; species Osmerus eperlanus. Next base: position 15,898,561 of record NC_085030.1, read on the forward strand.
TCAGAGCTTTGTCGGTCGTTAAAGGATTGTTGATGAGAACTGTTTGCGTTTTTATGTTTGCAGTACTTGAAGCCGTTCGAAAATAACTGATATTTTTGCAGCAGGGGTTGTTTTATGGCTGTTACCCACTGCAGTAGTGTGTCTTTACACAGTTGACACTTTGCACCGTTTACCTCGTTTTCCTTTCTTCTCTCTTTTCAAACACAATATGTTCTCTGCAAAAAGGTTTTCAAAAGTTCATGAAGCTGACTCATTAGACTAGATGTTGTGTCCCTCCGTTGATCCTGATGACTGACAAACTACAGGCTGTGCTCTGGATCGAAACCGTGTTACCTGTCAGCTCATACAGCTGGCAACACAGTTGGCAAGATTACAAACCGTCACCACACATTCAAATGACAAAGTCTCTCATCGTCCTAATAAAACATCTGTTGGTGTTCCAATTTACTAGACTTTTCATCTCCCTGATGTGTGCATAATCCCCCCTGAGATTGCAAACATGTCAGTTTTAAATCATCTTCCCTTCATAGATGTCATATCTATGCACATGGGTATGTCAAGTCATGGCAGGGTCATATTGTTCAGAGATTTGTCCACAAAGTATTTGCCTCAAATACTACCTACATGCTGTTGCAGTTCCTGGGCTTCATGAGAGTTCTGAATGCAGTGCCCAAGACGGGTACAGTATTGTACACTGGCTCATGATATTGGAGGTAGGAGAGATTGGCCGAATAAATCCTCTGGATCTTTTGTGGTGTGGAATTACTATTTCAGACAAGGAGAGGCCCATGTTTGGAGACATTCATTTAGACAGTCTTTGCTCTCCTCTCTGTACTAGGATAAATGTTCGACTGGTTAACAAAAAAAAACAGTGCACACGTAGACTTTCCCTGAGAGTGTTTCTGCTCAGCGCTCAAGTAGTACCTCGTTTCTGCCTCTGCCTTGAAACGAAAGAGCCCCTTCATGCGTTTCATAACACAGTTGGGTATAACAGAGGGAGAGAAAGGCTGTGATGACTTGACGATATTACTTCACCCGACAAATAGACAGCAGTTGTTCCACAGAGTTTATTCAGGAGGGACATCTCAGGGACAACCAGACGTACTCCAACTCCACTGATCTCTCACGGAGAAATACAACTGAGCTTTCTTAAACATATCGTCTCACAGGGGGTGGGGGGCACATGGTAGAATAGAGTGTGCGCGGGTAGAAGTACAGAGCACTGTGCTGAATTCTGGAACTTTAAATCAACTTTAAACAAGTCACACAGCTTCAGTCAAGAGTTTAAAACGTCATATATTTGTCATTATCTTTTTCTCTCCCCTAAACTGTGTTTGAAATCGAGACACATTTCTTTCCCCCCGACATCTGTCCCGCTACGCTTCGTCTCTTCGCGCCTCCATCCCGCAAAAGGGAACGTGCGCTTCAAGAAAAATAAGGGGGAGGGGGTCACTGGAACGAAGGACTCATCTTAGCCTCAACCAATCAGATTAGAAGGATCTTAGCCTCAACCAATCAGATTAGAAGGTAAAGTTCAGGTTAAGTTTGTCACCTGACACGAGTGACCTTATAGGTGGATCTTATCGCCGCCTGCTGTCACCGATCCTGCTTTGGTGGTGCGTGCAATAACAGTCGCCTCTGTCTGTCAGTAGTCATTCGTTGTGATGCAGACCCAGTACTGCAGACCCAGTACTGCAGAACGCAGAACAGGGCTGCGCTGCGCCTTAGATGGAAGGCAGTCGAGCCCTGATGCGCTGTGTACATAGTGAGCGATGGGTCGTCTTCATTTGAAAGTCAATGCCGAAGCTTAGACATGCTCGCTAGGATTTATAGCCACCAGCCAAAGTTATGATGATTCTCCCTTGGGGGGGGGGGAGAAATAGAAAAATATTTCTGCCTCACTTTCTTCTTGTGCTCTCCAAACAAAGAGTCATGCACTCACAAACCCACACAGTGACACACACACACACACACACACACACACACACACACATACAGATAACTGGAAGCATCAGTAATTATCCTGTTAAAACTAAGTTGTCAAGGGATGGTTCTGAATCTCATTGGCTGAAAAACAGAGAGCTAATATGATTCCAAAGTACACTTCATAACTTATTTATTGAATTTGCCAAAGCACACTGCACTCCTGTTATTTAGTATTGTGGATGGTTTATTTGATGTTAGACGATTGGAAATATCTTTAAATTAGTAGTAGATAGATTTCCCAAAAACAAATTATTCATTTACCAGACAGACTTTTAGTCAACAGACCAAGCCTATATAAAAAGGATAGCCCTCGTAATGTCAATACAAAACACTGCGTATGCATCTGTGTGACACATTAATCCAACAACATCATACCATTAATAATCCATGTAACAAACAGACAGGGCCAGGTAATGGATGATACTGGAAGATGTGCTGCTGATCAGATGAACAGAGTATAGTTAGAAGGAGGAAGAGGAGGAAGAGGAGTAATAAGAGGAAAAAGAGAATTGGTAGTAGTAGTAGGTGGAGGGATCGCAGGCTAAGTGCAGCAGGCCATGCCAGCAAGTCACAGAAGCACAAGCACTTAGTTTGTCTGAAATGGATGACACGTTGACCTTTAACCTCCAGGCACAGCTTGGGTGCACAAGGGCCACAATTTCTGTCAGAGATCACCAGGACAACAATGTTACTTCCTTGTCTGTGAGAGATCACCAGGACAACAATGTTACTTCCTGTTCACCTGATCTACCGCTATTCAGAGGCCTGAACCAGCATCTCTGGCTGTCTCCCTCCCCCTCCACCCCCCTCCCCTCCACCTCCACCCCCATCTACTCCACCTCCACCCCCAGCCCAGCAGTTGTACAGACAAGCAGACTTGTACTGACTCACACTTTGACATGTGTTTTGTTTACCTCTACATTTGGTGTCCTGCCTTTTCTCACACACAGACTATATGGGGCGGAGAGACGCGTTGTGCACTGCAGTGGGCTTCCCGTTCACCGTGGTGTTTAATTGGTGTTGTGGCGAGGTCAACCATGTTTTCATACTGAATTATGAATAATTTAGTGTGAGTTGTATTGGGACTGAAACATGGAGATTTTAATAGATGTAAATATCCTTTTCAGGAATGATGTATAATGATATACATGACACCCCATGGACTTGAATGGGATTTAAATTGTTTTAATTGATAGACAATGTGGCGACACTTTACATGAGGTTGACATCATTACAACTGCTATGCAATTGCATGGTGTTAGCATACAATCAAATCAAATCTAACAGCATGGTGTTAGCATACAATCAAATCAAATCTAACAGTAATGTGTGTGGAATGCACTATTTTCAAGCAATGTCACAGAAGGCTTCACAGATGCCAGCAGATCAGCATCTATATAACCAACCTAAACCCTCTGAACCTTGAAAAAATTCAAGGTTCATAAATCCAAGCTGATGAAATTCGAACAGTAAAATAAAAATCCCCCCCAAAAAAGCTTCAGAAATTATCATTATATAATAATTATAATAATTAATAGATCAAAATTAAGGCTGCTCAAATTCGAATGGTGAAATTCAGATCCCCAAAATTAGAGATGAAAATATTAGAGGCGAAAAAAATCAGATTGCAACATCCGGTATACCAAGGTATCGCTTGCCTCAGACCAGACCTCTCTCCTCAGACCCCAGGCTGTGATTGTATGACTGATCTGCAGCTACACCTGAATGAGAGGGGCCTGAGGAGAGAGGTCTGCAGATGGACCCTTCTGTGAGCCTTACCTTGGTATCCTGGATGTTGCAATCTTAATTTTATCGGCAAAACATTTTTTGATCTGAATTTCATCATTCGAATTTGAGCAGCCTGGATTTTGTTCTATTTGAAGGTGAGGGGAATTCAAAACCAACAAATTCAGTGGTGTTTAAATTTCAATATAAAGTATTCAATGCCTTTTAAAATTCAAAACATTGTCACTAATTTGCTTCCATAACTAACACACTGTTACTTGTTTACTTGTACCTGCTTAGACCCAACTCCCAAGTAGGCTGCTGTACCCTGTGCTGTCAGATACCCCTGTAATATAAAACAATTACTTTAGGAAGTTATGAATGTACATCCAGCTCAAGTAAAATTCACTTCTTGGAGATACACAGTAACATACTAATTTCTGTTAACGTTCAATGATATGATTCAATGATACGGACATTAAACAATGTCTACAAAGAGATGTTTAAAAGTACAACAGTCATCAATCTAATTAAAATGGTACCACAGTAATTATCGTCTCGCGGTAACTCTTGGTGTCTTTTTTTATCTTGATTTACTCATGACGCCCATTTCCACTTACTGGATTCAAACGAGATCTAATCTATCGGGAGTGTAAGGCACTTATTATTGATAGCGTTAGTTTAAACCGAAGACGAATCTGTGGTTTCTCATTGTCTCACGCTAATTTCCGAGCATTTGATTCAGTGTCTCGACGGTGCGGTATCGAACCTTCCGGAACGGTCGCAAAGAACGCTCACCGGTTCTCCTTCTGTTTTTGACAGGAACATACCGATGAGGACGCCCAAATGTTGGTCGCTGGCTGTTTTCTTGTTGGGCATTGTATTGCCCATCGCGGAGGCGAGGCCCAGCCAGGAGGGATTCGGGCAGCTGCCCTATCGACCGGTGGTGAGGTTCCGACACAAGGTATTGATTTCCTTCCTGTTCCATTAGCCTTTCATAACAAGAGTAGCCTGCAGTTTTGCCAATTATGAAGCTAATTACATTGGAGGCCCGCTGCAGCGTGTCAAGCAACTTTTTTTGGAGTTTTGTTTTTTTGGTTTCTCAGAATAAATACTCAATGATTTATTGCTGGCTTTGTTTGCCAAGGTCAGTGATTATCCAAGACTATCAAAAGGCGGGAGGATTGTGGACAGAGGATACGGGAGGTGGAGTGAAGGTTAAAAGGGGGCTTTCAGCAAAACATCCAACATTGAGTGTAATTGATTTTTTGAATTGATAAAGGAGAAAGCATAGCAAACTCAGTCAGAATCTACAGGAGCCATTAGCCATCAACAACAACATTCACTCCCAGCTCCCTACCTCTTTCTTTCCTCTCCACAGTATCTCTGTTTCTCTCTATCTCCTGAGCTTTCTTATAAAGATGTCTAAGAATGAGAGTGGTGAGTGTGTTGATTGCCTCATTACGTGATAGATCAATTATTGCTGGCTGGAATGGGTTATGTTGGCAGTGGGAACTGAAGCTGGACTGGGTTTCTAGTCTGCAGGCTTGTGTGTGTTTTTCCACTGTGTACTCACGTCCTGTTACACTCCCAGAGTGATAAGCACAGGAAAATAAGCTTTGTAAGAACCAAGATAAAGAAGAAAAAAACCCTTGTCCATTAATTTACATATCCCATTGGTAGGTTGTGGTGGTCTGGCATCTCTAAATAGGGACTTTTATGCTTTGCTCAAAGATTTGTTTCAATTGGCTTATTAGTCTTACTGGCATGCAAAATTCAAACTCAGAGACAATGGTAATTTGAAGCCCGAGGATCAGTGTTGATTGTAGAGAGAGAGGGGAAGAGAGAAAGATGGAGAGGGGGAGAGATGGAGTGAGGAAGATGAAGAGAGAGAGAGAGAGAGAGAGAGAGAGAGAGAGAGAGAGAGAGAGAGAGAGAGAGAGAGAGAGAGAGAGAGAGAGAGAGAGAGAGAGAGAGAGAGAGAGAGAGAGAGAGAGAGAGAGAGAGAAGAGAGAGAGAGAGAGAGAGAGAGAGAGAGAGAGAGAGAGAGAGAGAGAGAGAGAGAGAGAGAGGGACAGATGGACAGATGGACAGATGGACAGATGGACAGATGGACAGATGGACAGATGGCGATGAGCAGAACAGGAGATGGGTCTCACAGAGCCAGAGGCTGGAGTCTTCCTAAAGCTGACAAAGATACAAAGGTCACTTTGACAGAAGAGCTGCTTTTAAAAGAGGGTCGTTTGTGGGGGAAAATATGGATCACTGGTGTGATGCGTGACTTTGGGGGAACAGTGCCAGAACGCTGAGAGAACATTGATATAATTACTGTACGTTGTCTGCACTGCCTGCTGATGAACACAAGCAGGGATTAGACTGCACTGTTCACTATCAGCTGCATTGATAATTCATTGCCAAATCACGACTAAAGACCGGAGTTTTAGCAACATGCACATCAGAAACTAAACTAATGAGCCTGCAGTCTCTACTGTACTCTCCCCCTGCAGTTTGGACACATTAAAGCTACAGAATTAGCTGCAACGTCATACATCTCTAACTGTGGTTCCTGAAATGAGTGCAGGGACCCTTTCAAGTGTTTCCCTGTGTGTCATAATTTAAACCCTGAGACTTTTAACTGCCTGGGCCAAATAATGAGTTAATCAATCAGGTTTGTTCCAGCTTTACTGAGCAGCATATGCTGTGATCCCATATCACTGACACCCTGGCTCTTTGAAATTAGGCTGTCTCCCACCAAACTATTGTGAAGCATAGCAAGCAGAGAAACAAGCACAACATCTTGCCAACGAGTCTTTGAATGTATTATAATAATAATGGACCCAATGACAATAACACTATGTGCAGGAATTTTTAATAACAAGACTTTAATTGGTGACCCACATTGCAGGACAACCAGATTCCACCTCGAAGGCAAACTTCTTTATCACTTATCGCGCAGGCTAGGCCAGTGTAGATATCGTATCAAAGTTTGCCCCCTGAGTGCACATCATTAATATTCAAAACACGTGGAGTCAAGAGAAAATGAGTGCAGGCCAGGTCTTACTGCTGCGACTGATTGCAAACCATTCTCTAAATTCCCCTACTCATTAAAAAGGTTTTTTGGTGCACAGCACGATAAGGAAGCTATAATCTAAACTACAGTAAGTTTAATAGCACGCCCCCCCCCCCCCCCCCCAAAAAAAAAAGGTTACGACTTGTTACTGTGGCCCAGCTTGTTAATATCCAGTGTGAGTTATGGTCACAGTGGACGACTAGCATCTGAGCTGGATATTAATCATAATCTGTTGTGATGAATGAAGCCATCACAACCGTGCTGTCCTTCCCTCTCTGTGCTTTCGCACCCTCAGCCCCAACACTGCGCTTTGACGGTCATTATGCAGTTTTGAACATGCACGCGATTGATTGCATCCTCGATGCATATTGATTACATGTTCTTTCCTACGGGTGTCAGGATTTTAATTACACAACTCCCCACTTCATCCGTTTTTTTTTCTTTTATGCTGTTGGGATTGGTGGTTCGGAGCGAGGGCGAACGGTCTAGGGTGACCTTTACGCACCCAGCTGCTTCAGAAGTGGACATAATAATAATAAGACTTTATTTATATAGCACATTTCATACAAGTATTGCAGCTCAAGGTGCTTTACATAGAATCAATAAAAACAATAATACAAGTGATAAAATAAATAATTAAAATAGCAAACAATAATATAACTAATAAAAGTAGTAAAACCCTTCTGAGATAAAATTAGTTAAATGCTTTGGTAAAAAGGTAAGTTTTAAGCTGTCTTTTAAAAATGTCTAGCGTGTTTGCTTCCCTAATATTTATCGGTAATTTGTTCCATAGTTTTGGGGCGTAATTGACAAAGGCTGCATCACCAATCTTCTTGTGACTGCTTCTGGTGACCTCTAATAGGCCTGCATTTGATGATCGCAGTGTTCTAGCTGGTGTTGCTGATGATGTGACACCGTTCAGACAACACAGACCGATCGTCCTCGTTTGCGTTCGTACAAACAAAAATGTGACTTTTGCAACTTGTCTCAGCTCCAGAGAGCCAATCCAACCAAACACAACATCGGTAATACTAAAAGGCCATTTCCAGTCCAGTCGTAGATTAGCTTCTGAAAAGACGAACTGGAAAGGCTAAATGCCGCTCAGAAAATAGACAGGAAGTGTTTGAAGGGCAGATAGCTCTCTTTTCAGTCAAATCTGAGTGTTGGGAGCACCAGCCTAGCCCTACAGCACATTTCTGGTGGCTGGGATGTGGTTACTTTGTGAGGTGGCTAGTAAATACAGGGGGTTCCTTTACTCTGACGAATAAAACACTGTTAGAGCTACTTACTTCTGATCCTTGATCTCCTGATGTACTCAATGTGCACAACCTCTCTCTCATATGCAGGGCCCTCAAGTTTTATCAAGTTTTGTCGGGAGATTACAATATCTGTCAACTGGAGGGGGGGGGGGACTGGTAGATTGCATTTAACTCGAGACAGCTCTCACCTCGGCAGACAACCTTTCTCTGTATGCCTGCGCCTCGTCCATTATTTGTATATAGCAAGATACTGTAAGTTATCCCTTACTTCTCAGTGTGAGAAATTTAAAGTGTTGCGTGAGAGGGTGTGAACTGGCGGAAACCCCAGTTGGTGTCCTGGGGGGGGGGGAGGGGAGGGGGGAGGGGGGGGTTTACATGCTAAACAACAGGTCCAATTGGAAATGTGTCAACAAGTATTTTCACCAAACTTGTTATATTCGCTCTTTTTTTAAATGCGTTTTATTTACGTCTTATTTACGTTTTTGGGGGGCATATTTTCAGTGATGGTATGCTACTGACAATGTAGTTGTTTGGATCAGCCTGTTTCAAAGGGGGTTTAATTATGAAAGAAATGCAGTTTAAGTAAATGCTTGAAAATATCAATAGAAGGGGAAGATTAAGGCATAGTATAGTTTAGGACCATTTTTACACAGGATGGCCCTTTTTTCTTAGTTTTGATGCAACTGTTTTAACTACTATATGTGAGGCTCCCACATCATAATCAGCCTGCCTTTAGCACCCAGGAAAATAAGAGAAACCCATTTCATTCTACACTTTCACGCTTTGTATTTTGAAGTGTAAATAAGCAGCAACATATGTAAGTTGTATGCTTTTTAATCTATGAAATCTTCAATAGTAGGTTAAGTAAAGTATAAAATATGCCTCAGCTGCAGCAAGCACACCTCACAATTTCCCCAGAAATTGTGCCCTCTCTAGTTTGTACTTTTATTTTAAAGAGAGATATTTTGGGGCATTTTTCATGCTTTATTTAACAGTTGTTATGCAGCAAAGGGCCAAGGCCGGATTTGAACCCAGGACGCTGCAGTAAGGCTTCAGCCTACACAGTATGTGTATTTACCCGCTGAGCTACTGGGGCACTGTGTGTACTATAAGTAGCTTTTTATAAAAGCTTCTGCTAAATGAATACAATTTTGGCGTAAAACGTAATGCTAATGTCCAGGAAAGCAGGTAGCTTTAGGTGTTCTGAGGCTTAGAGAGAGGACTGATGTGGAATACATAGCTTGCAACATGTCAGTTTTGGCTTTGAATCCCCAAAGGAGAATAGTTTCTATAATATTGTACATTGCATGTAAGGGACTTATAAAGCTTGATTTATGGCACTGTATTAAGAACTGTCAAAAATACACACAAAAATATACAGTTTTGCTTTGGTAAGGCTTGCCTCGTGAAATGATAGATGAGCTTTCTGCCATGGTGAAATTGATGTGTAAGGTGCATTAAAGTAATACAATAGCATAGAAATGTCATTGCAGCATTAGCATTCCATACAATTTGTCTTGTGGGACTAGAAAGTTAGACTTGATTCATCAGTCAGATCTTCCGGTTGAAAAATGTGGCCTATTGTAAAAAATAGCCTAATTTGTGACTCCCTCTCTAAGCCAAGTTGGGCTTTTTGTTACACAATATATGAGACAAGTATTTAGAAGATTCTTATTCAGTGAACCCGTAAAGAGATATCAAAGTTTGTGTATTGAATAGATTTTGCTGTTGTTGAATAAATATGAATGCGATATGACTAAGACTTCAGGAAGCCACTGCAATGACTTTGCTTTATTTGTATAAAATATATACATTTACATTTTTATAACAGTACAAGTGTACACGGAGAAAAGGGCTGTGTGCACAGTCTGCTTCATGAAGTGAACATTCACATAAGTTGTGACCTTATTAAATTTACCAGCAGGAGACCCCTTCAATCATAGAGTACAGAATAAATCTTCTTAAGAGCACATGGCTCCAAACTCCTGTCATCTGCCTTACCTGGGATCCATACGATTTTTTTTCCAAACCAGCCAACAAGAGAAGGGCTAAGAGAACTGCAAAAATATACAGCTATATTTAGGTCTGAATTCAACCACTGCGCAAGTGTCTGAGTTAGTTGTTGCTGTGGTGTTTAGTAGATGTCATGTCAGGAGATAATTAAGATTAGCTTGAGTACTTGAGAACTGAGAGAACAGCCATTACCCAGTAGTCTGCACACACGGCAAATCTAGATTAAAAGAGGATAAGCTAAGAGAGGCAGAGAAAGAGGGGCAGGGAGGGGGTGAGAGAGGGTGACTGAGCTGAGGGGGAAATGGAGAGATAGATGGAGAGAGATAGAGAGAGAAAGGGAGAGAGAGACAAAGAAAGAAAGAATATTAGGTTGAAGGGCAAGCTATGGTGAAACTGTCCCTGGGAATTCAGGATGGCTAGTGTGGGAGGGAGGGAGGGATGGAGGTAGGTAGGTAGGATTTGAGATAAAGCTGGAGAGCGATGCAGGCGGGCAGTTAGCCAGCTGTAGCTGTAGCCGGGGCAGATGGGGCACCGGTTCTGCAGCTGGGTGTCCAGTCCCCCAGGGAGTGGGTCTGCCAGGGGCCTCAGGGAAATCACTCACTGGAAAATCTGGCCTTCAAACCTTCAGAGTAGCTCTCCAGCTCATTTATCCTGTTAATAACACTACCTGCTCTGGAAGTTGGGATATTTTAAGACGCGCTTGGCATCAAACTCACTCACGATTTGTTTATGAGGATTAAATAAGGCAAAACAGCATTTGTCAGCGCTAGCGTGGAATTATATCGTATTAGTTTAGCATATTTTATATGGAGATGAATGGTATATAAACTGACTAGCTGGACTAAGAGTTGAAAGCTTCAAAACTAGACACTTATCTGAGCCACCTCTTTTAATATGTCCTCCTGTCTAGATATAAAAAACGTTTTTTGTGTAAAAAGTGGTGATCCAAATCCGCTCTCATAATGCTATTCCTCATACCAAGGAATGGGCAAACTTAACATTTTATATTTTTGTAGTAAATACAGTTAAAACGTTTTTGTAGTAAGTGAAAATGATATGTTGACATTCCTCCCAAGTTTCTACATTTGACAGGTGCGATTCTATTTTGTCACACTCGATACACTGTATCGTCAATATGCTCTCAACCAGACATCTGCAAATCTTTTCAATCTCAATGTACAGTATGCTGAAAATGTAGTACAATACTATTTACAAGTCACTGTGTCTGTCTATGTTGTCATGGAACTGACAACATAGAAAATGTCCTCCAACAAGCGTCCTTACCAAGCCCTGTACATAAATACCAGTTTTCTTCAAAAATTTGCTTTCTGAACCGGTTTCGGTGTTGGGTTGTGGATTCTATAGATTTGCATGGGCCTCCTGAGAACCGGAGAAGTGAACAAGCTGATTTCTCCATGCAGATCCAGGCCTTAGATAACGAATAGACTGCTCTTTTCTTTGCACTGTCAGCAGAGACTCCTGTTACTGACCCCAGACCAGCTGGTATAGATTCCTGTCTGTCCTGTACCACCTGGAGAAAGACGGAGGATGGGAGGGAGGGAGGGGGGGGGAGGAAGGGAGGGGGGGAGGATGGGAGGGAGGGAGGGGAGGAGGGGAGGAGGGGGGGAGGGAGGATGGGAGGGAGGGGGGAGGGGGGGGGAGGGGGGGGGAGGGGGGGAGGGAGGATAGGGGGGGGGGGGGGGGGGGAGGGGGGGGGAGGATGGGAGGGGGGGAGGATGGGAGGGAGGGAGGGGGGGGAAGGGGGGAGGGAGGATGGGAGGGAGGGGGGAGGGAGATGGAGAGAAGCTACTGAAGCATTGATGGTGGTATAATCAAATATTTATGCCATTTCCTTCCCACTAAGAGATTGTGGAGAACAATCTGTGACAGCATAGCACTTTTGATAATTGAGCCTTTATTCCATACACATCATTGTTCACAATATGCCGACCACTCAGTGGTAAATAATTTGACAATGCTACCTGTGTATATATATATATATATATATATATATATACACATATACCGTATATTTATTGATATATTCATACAGGAAGCATTGTCAAATTGACATGAAACTGTAATGTCATGGAACACCCTTAATTGCAATGTATCTTGCTCTCGTGTGTGTATCTTATACACAGTTAGTTATGCCTGATGTTAGCTGTCAGATGCCCTGCAGTATTGATATTCAACCGCTGTTACCTATTAGCCTTAATAAGGATTTCTCAGTATTCAACATCTTACTAAAAGTAGAGGTGGATTGTATGTTTAGTGTGTTCTCTATGTTTACTTTTAGTTTTGCTTTGTTGGGGGACTGTTTACCCGGAAGTAAAACGCTTTCGTGTAGTTACCTTTGTTGGCACTCATACCGATTCATAAATGAATATATTGTCTGACTTTTAGATATCTCATCCATTGTTTTTGTGTTTGTTTCAGCAGGATGGGAATCCAGGGACCCTGCATATAAAGGGTAAAGTTCAGATTTTCTTATTCCTCTTTTCCACACTACTACTTTTGCTTGTGCAGTTCATTTGAAAATAATATTAAACTTAGTTTGAGTTTTCTTCCCCCATGAATAAAAGTTGCACTGCATAAAGTAACTACCGCATACCGGTTCAATAAATCCAATCCCCAAATTAATTTATAACCCCCCCCCCCCCCCCCCCCCCGTCAAAAAAAAGAATGTGGACTGTATCTAAAAATACTGAGAGGATTTTGGGGTTCAGGGTGAGTATGAAGTGGTCCCCTCCCAAAGTTGGAAAACATTGTTTTGTTTCGCTGTTCACTTTGGCTGCAGGACATCAATAAGAAGAAGGCCGATGAGCATCTTGGGTGTATCGACCTCAAGCTGTGGGCAGGGGATGAGGAAGAGAGAAAGCACTTTCCTTTGCATGCTGACGCCTGTATGTGTGTATCTGTGGCTCGGTGAAAGAAACAAATATCTTCCCACCAGACGTCAGATGTGCTGTTGAGGTCTAAATAGTAGTAGACCGCCAGTAGTGCACTTTCACTGTTTCAACACCTGGTTTTGTATTTCGTAGTAAGGCAACACTTTACGTTGAAGTAACATTAGCTACCATGTAACTATATACATAGTAACAACATTGTAGTTACGCTTTACATTAAGGTAACATTAACTAACATGTTACTATGTACTGTAACAGTGTTGCTATGTAGTTACAAGTTAGTTAATGTAATCATAAAGTGTTGCCCATAGAAACACTCATATCTTAAAGTGTTAATAATTTAGATTCATGCTAAAAAGGACACTGCAACGTTTACCTACATTACATTTACACCTACATAAAAAATGCTTTAGCTGTGGTGCATTATGGGAATTCATTTGGCTTCTTAAAAATGGCAGATGTCTGTCGTTTCCATCTGTGTTGACCCTCTCATCTCCTCCAGAAGTGTACTGACTGACAACCCAGAAGATTAGACAGCTGTGGGAATGAGTGTACCTTTGATATCCTGCAAGTCTTCCTCCGACTTAAACCACCGGCTTATGATGCCTAAACTACATAAAGGATTACCATCACCAATAATGACAAACGTAATGAATTCTTTCCCTTGCATATCCTCTGCCCGGTAATTCTATTTTTGGTTGAGCTGTGAATCTGGTTTCTCTGGGAGGGTCAGTGAGAGTGGAAGAGAGAAGCTGTTAGGTACAGCTCATTTACAGGGCTGTTACACACTAATACTCAGATGTAGTTTGGATATTCCCTGGACTGTAATTGTACTATTTTGCTGTAAATGGGACAAACCATGACACTTACAAGAGGGGTGGAAATTGCCTCTCGTATATCTGTTGACGTCATCTCCCCCCCGCACGCTCCACCGGTTAAAAGCTCACAGGCAGCAACACGCCTCGACAAAATGTTTAAGTGGTCTCGCACTGTCTTACAGATGCATCTCACCCGTCACCTTTTTACCCCCCCCCCCTCCACCACACACACACACACACACACACACACATACACACACACACACACACACACACACACACACACACACACACACACACACACACACACGCAGACACACTTTGCAACCCCATCCTCCCCCTACTCCAAAACAGGAGTCAATGTCAGGCAAAAGGTGGCATAGCGACCAAGATGTCTGCCACTAAACGTTTGGAAGGGGCCGTAAATGTCCGTCTCTCCATTTGTCTCCACCAGGGAAGGTCAGGGCAGTAATTGTAGAGGGTGCATTATCATAAAGGGCTGGCCCTGCTGTCAGACACCATTCATTTTAATGCATTCCCTTTTAACTGCAAGCAGGAAGGCAAGATCCCACTCGGGCTAGTTTTTAAGTAAAACTCATTCTTAGGCTAGATAACAAGCCCCGAAATAGAGCCGGAGAGAGTTCATAAATAATTCACATTTTTTTGGATTGATTAAAAGATCGTTCATTGTGGGGTGGAGATGGCAGGAAGTTGACTTGTATGTACCACCGTGTTGTTGTCATGAATAATGAAGACTACTCGTGACCTGTAATTTCACTAGCAGACACGTCTAGTAAAAATTTAGTATTTTACAAGTGAGTCATTTTCAGTATGAAAGCGCCTGAATTATTAACACAAAGTTTTTAATTCAGCATCACAAAAGTGTAACATTTATCTTCTCCTGAAAGAGGTTTTAACACACTTTTTCTCAGAATTTTTTAGTAGTCTTACATTAGACAGTGGTTGGGAGCCCACAAAACAATTATAGACAGATGGAATCCACCGACATACAAAACAAAACTGAAATTGGATGTCAGAAGTTAAGAGGGAAAGATGGACAGGATCTGCTTTCACCCAGAATGCCTTGTAATTGGAATCCTGAGAGCAACTATTTTCTCAAACACTCTTGCTATGCAGGTCACTCCAAAGTATATAGAAGTTTTCTGTAGGTAACAAGCTATTACCGATGGTAAATAAACCCATCTTACTCATCATTTACCTTTGGGAACATCTGTACATGCTGGAAAAAATGTGTTGCCCTTTATTGCATCAGATCATGCACTTGAAGGCAGAGCAACAAGCTGAATTATATATCATGTTTATTTTCCATATCACACCAATCAAGTAACAAGTAATGTATTTTAATTGTTGTCATGTCCCAGTAGCTTGTAAGCCCTCTGTTTGAAACCCCCCGAAAGAACCGACATATTTCATGACTTAGAACTAATTACAACCCTTCTACCCTATGCTGTCTTCTCTGAGATATAATAATATAATTTATTACTTTGTATGCTGCCCCCCTCCTCCCATTTTCTGGTGTGTTTGAATCATTTAAAGGTTGTAAGCATCCAGTCTTAAATTGTAGATTAATTCAAAAATTATACGCCTCCCTCCTGAGACATTCTTCCATTTTTAATAACACTGCGCAGCAGTACCTGAGTGCAGCCTGCACGCTACTCTGCAACTCTGCATCTTCGGAGACACAATTATTGGAGGAAGACTCCCTGTTGTTTCAATCACAACTGAGTGTCCCCGAGTCTCAATACAAGGTAATTCGTAATCGCTTTTGCAAGTCCCTAATCAAGGTACCACAATTAAGATTCACAGGATGCGCCTGTCCGCAGGTCGGGGTTACGTTTTCTGGGAAGTGAGAAAAAAAATATTGTTGAAGATGTCTCGGAAGTCTGTGTTCTCCTCCTGTGATCGCGTTAGAGGAGAAAGGTAGGAACAAAAGAGTCGTAGAGGTAGACGATTATCACAGACGACACAAGTAGAGGTGTGGAGGAACAGAGGGAGAGGAGGTCTTGATGGGCAGACACGAGCAGGCCTGACAAGTTAAGATGGGTTACAGGCATTGGTGTTCATGGTCTTTGACCCGCAAAGCCTTCTGGGACAGGTGGGTGTGACCTAAATACAAACACGGACCAATCTCAGCCCTGCCTGGTGCAATTCAGCCAGGCCCTGCCTGGTGCACTTCAGCCAGGCGTAGCATTAAGTGTGTCATGGTCTCATGGAGCCATATGGTTGCTGGTATGGTTTGTCACTGTGGTTGTTTACTTTAGAATGGAATAGATTAATGTAGAATAGAATAAAACCGACGATGAAAAATTGAATAGAATTGAAAACGTTATTGTTCACAGAGGTGGTCAGCGCTTACCTATTATTTGAGCTGTGGGTGTAAACAGTATGAGGGTTGGTGAGGTATGTTCACATGCAAAAGTTGGCAGGAAAAAACTCAACATTTGTATCAGCAGAATATTCATGTTCTAAGCTGTTTTTGAGGTAGTGTACCGTAAAATACGTTAATTTGTGTTATAGTGCCTCTTGAACCTCCAGGAAGTTTCACAAGATAAGAGTGCGATTGCATTGTAGATGTCATGGCGTCTACATTGTCTGTAATTGGTGTTGTGACATGTCTCCTCCAGCAAACTGAACACCTCACTGCTGTCTTGTCTGAGGTGTAGTAAGGCAGTTAATAACTAGAGAGGGTACAATTTCTGGGGAAATTGTAGGGTGTGCTTGCTTGCGTCGGTTGCACAGGGGTCCGTTTTTGAATGACATTTTTACAACTGATATTTCTGTATATTTTATATAAAAATGCATACTTATTATTTATAAAGATGACATAGATTTAAAAGCATTTTTTTTTTTTGCTGCTCATTTACAACTGAAAATACGAGTGAAGTGTAGAATGAAATAGATGTCTTCTCATTTCCCCTGCAAGAGACAGCCTCATCGTTGAAACAAAACGAATAAATTGGGCAGACCGGTGTAAAAATTGACCTAATCTCTATGACTTAAACGTCATTTTAAGTTTTTCCCTTCTCGTGATATTTTCAGGCATTTAGCCTACTCATTGCATTCATTCATTAATAAAGAACCCCCTTTGAAGATTATTCTATGACGTTACCCGGCAGTAGAAGATGGAAAAAGCTCACTGGTAGCGATCATTGTCAGTAACAACGCAAAATGCGATATAGCCCTGTGTGGAGAAGCTGCCCCGGTAAATTGTACTACTACGGTACAGTACTAGACTACTGCTGTGTTCGTCTTGGTAGCGATTGCGTTGGTTGAATTGGATTTAACGTTCCGTTGTACGGTTTAAGATGAAATTTATTATTTTCATGAACAGATTGACAACGTTTAGGCTGTGGCAATGAAGTTCAGGTTAGTAGTTAGATAGACTTTTGATTTAAGTAAGGGGAGTGCCGAACATGTTCTGTCGCCGTTTGACTTCCTAAACAGCTGTGTAGTGTAGATGTTTTTGTAGTGTGTCTCACGTAAGCTACAGCGTTGCAGTGAGCTACACTGGTTTGAAACCACAGGTAATGGTAATTTCACCAACAAATCGTTTACTAATGTCAGAATAAACCCTACAACGAAAATGTATATGTGAGGAATGTTTATTTTAACGATTGAAAACAGATAACGCTACATCATAGACCACTGTAGTATGTGTTGCCCAGGCAACACAGGCTAATGTCATGATGCTAATACTTCAGTGAAATAGTAGACTACTGTTTCCGAAAGTAGATGTACTTCCTTAATAATATCAGCTTATACTGTACATTACACATGACAATTGTGTGTCATATCACAAAGTAAAATGAGTAAATAGTTATCACCTTGGCCTCTTTGCTTGTGGCGTTTCTGCAGCTGCCTTGCAGTAAAGCTATAGTTAGCCTAGCTATCCCCCAAGTTAACAGATGCGAAACGAATGTTCTGCCAAAGGTAGTCACGCGTGTTTTCGTGACGTTAGTGACGTAGTGACGTTAGTAACGTCAGTGACTGTGGCTAGCAAATTAGCCACCGTTAGCTTCACTTTTCGCCACAAAAACTTAACTTCAGCCTAAACCATGCAACGGAACGTAAATTCCAATAGAAGCAACTCAATCGCTACCAAGACGAAACTTTTGACACCTACTTTGTCTATGTAGGCCAAATATTGACTGAGTTTTAGGGGGGCAAAAAGAATAATAATAATAATATATATGTGAGAGAACAAAGGTTGTGCCCTTGCCGAAGGCAAAGCACACCCAATAACGTAATGGATTCATTTCAGCAGACACCTTTTTCGTTAGTGACGTGAAATACAAAGGGGACTTGAGCTTGCGACCTCTTGTAGTGCAGTGCAAGTGCCACTGAGCTACTCCTCCCGGTACTAATGTTAATTACAAAGCAAAGCCACCAAATCAGTATTGATGCGGATGATCTACATTGAATGTCTTTCTTTTGACATCTATAACTACGGGCCAAGCTTGTCTGGGATGTGTGGCATACAATGAGGTGAGGCACATCTTCTGGAGATTCATTATTTATTCTCAGTGGTCCTTAAAGACCTGTTGTACTCACAATGGGCAATGATGAACGGTTACAGATAAAGGTCTGGCTTTTTTCTCTAAGAAGGTCAACACAGTAATTGTAACAGGACCATTATCTTGAAGGACGGACCTAGCTCCCGGCCAAGAATCCCCTTAATGTTCTCTCTCGTTCAGGATTCAGGATTCAGACCTAAAAGGAGGACTTAAGTTGCTATGCTCTGCTTTTCTGTGTTCCTTATTACAAATCCATACAAATCTGAGTTCCCTATTTCCTCTGGGGTTTATCCTAAACTTGAATATTCCTCAAGAGCTTCCATCTTTCCCAGCTCTCTGATGCATCTGAGAGCAACCATTTAAGCGAGTAAGACAACTATAATATTATTTATCTAATCCACTATTTCAGGGAGGAATTGGGAAAATCAGGAGATCTTGTGTTGTGTACTTACTGATGCCTGTAGGTCACCTCGTACTCCCGTGTTCCTAGATTATTATCCAAAGCTTCTTTTTGAGTGCGATTATTATCAGACTTCATGCTGTTCTCAAATGCGAACTCAAACTGACTGGAAGCAGAAGACACGTGTTCCAGTTGTACACCCTCAGTCCCTACAGGGGTGTCAACCATGTGCTTTCATCTCCACTCTAGTCACTCCGTGTCCCATTTTTCTGCGACACTTGAATTTTTCCCTCCAAGAAGCCCCCCCTCCCCCTCTTCTTCCCCCTGTTGAGTTAAATGAAATGATTCAACCAGGGCCACACTGACAAGGCCTTGATCCATCTATTATTCTTCAGACTATAGGGGCAGTGTGAACACAGACAACCATACAAGGAAACTGTTCTGAGTTACACAGGATCAAAAAAGATGAAAAATAAACAGATAAATAAAAAAAACTAGTACTTTCACGTTTATATCCCTTTAATCATCCAAAAGGAATAGTCATATCTAAGCACCAAGAACTAACCCTGCATCAAGAACAGGATTTCTGTTTCTTAATCATTTTTGTACAGGATTGTCTTGGTGGTTATATTATAACGGCTCATTCGATTTCCCTGGCACTTGATCTGCTGAGTGAAAAAGACAACCTGGAGGCCTCCAAGTGACTGTGATACAGCCTGCTCTCTTTCACTCTTTCCCATCATTTACATTTAGTCTTTTTTTTGTTTGCAGACGCTCTTATCCATCACTGCCGATTACTGATCTTTGTCGCTTCTCAGTGTCAATAAACCAAGTGGGGGTACAAAATTATATATATCTCTCTTACATATCTTTATACATATGTTGATAAAACAGGATCAGGTTTAGACTGTGAACTGTAACTGTATTTTCCTTGACCGGAGAGAATTACTGGTTGAAAATTGAAAAATTACGTACTTACATCCCCCTGAGATGTCATGCATCACTGAAGGCCGACCGTGGCTCCATGCCAGCACGAGACAGCTTAATGTAACGTGAATTAGCATTGGGACTGGTGTTAGGAGTACAATTAGAAAAGCGTTGCACGCTCTGACAAATAGGCCCGTTTACGGAGATGCTATGAGGGATGCATCCTAATGGCTTCTAACTGAAAGAAAAATGCAAGGCCACAATTCAAAGTGTGGGCCCAAGAAACTAATGGAATGTAAAGTGTCATGTTGGATGTTTGGTGAAATCGCACAAACAGAAGCTAACAGAACTAGCTGTCCATTCATGCGCTCTGGTCTGGAATGAGAGACTAAGTCTGACATGGTGTTCTGGGTGATAGGCTTTTGACATCTGCCATTTTGTAGTGGATATCTGCATATTACTTCCTGTGCTTTTATTGAAGCTTTACTACGCTGTTCAATGGAGACGGTTTATCTCCCTTATGAAAGGGGGGGAGGGAGTGATTTCTGTGGAAAGGCAACATCAATGTTTTAAATGTTTGTGTGCTGGTGTGGGCGCTAACTTTCTGTAAAGCTTTTACGCCTTAAGTAGTGTCTCGTAAAATGTTCATGAGTTGTTCATGAACTCCATCAACCCCCCCCCCCCCCCCAAAAGCTTGTTACCATTTAGCAATTAGGCGTCAGAAAAGGCAAACAGTTTTTAAAGTACGTGTGGAACACGACACATCTGCAGCTCTGTGGGAGGTTTGCTGTATGGGTGAAGGGATTATTCAATTGTATCTTGAGAGCAAACAAGCGTTTAATTTCCAGGTGTGTCTGCAGATAGTCAATCTCACCCTCTTCCAACATTATTCATAACAACATTGATATCCCCTACTTCCGACTAAACTCGTTCTTTAATACTGTTCTTAAATACTGTGTGGCTGCTTAAGCTACTGAAAGAACACAACCTTCAGACGTGTAATGTCAAGAACTGCCGGAGCCGTGCACAGTTGGGTCCAGGAGGTAGGCCTACATGACTGACAGCTCCTTTTTAGACTGTCAGAAGTGGAGGGCCTTCATCGAGCACTATTCATGTAAAACTCTCTCCCTCATTAAGCGTATCACAAATGATTCATTTGTGGCACTCTGGAGAGAACTAATTTGAACTTGCAGTGCGAACTCACAAGATACTCCTGATGTTAACATTTTAATTTAGCCAATGCGAGAGAATGACTTACAATTGTTAGCGTATGAGAAGTAGAATATTTAATGTCATTGGACATGCCACAACGAATATTTTAATAAATTAAACTTCTTCCATGGCAACAGGTGAGCTAAAAATACGATTTTGTCTGCTTGTTAAGATGTTCGTTCTTGTGCCACAATATGCGCAATACACCTCTCGGTTTTACCCTCTCGTTATATATTTCTCTCCTCAATTTGCTCTTGAGTTAACATGCATCTGCTGCGACTTTCAAGGAATTGAAAGGAGTGATGAGAGTGCGGTGTTGTTTACGCGACATGTAAAGTTTTAGCATTGTTTACCGCCTGCTTATACCTATTTGCATCCCCTTGTTCTGTCTCGCGGGCACTCGAGGGCTTCTCAAGCTCATCGCGGTGAGAGAGCCGAGCGCTTCCTACGGCTGATCACCGCTCTCGCCTTCGTCCCCAAGGACACAGCCGCTGCTGGGGAAAACATCAGATGGGCCCAGGCTCCTATCCTGAGCTTTGTGGAGGAGAAAAACAGGAGGGGGGACAAACGGGCGAGGGTTGGAAGAAAACAGATGCACTGTCTGTATCTGAGAGAATGTGTTTTAAAAGTGTATTCTGGGCGTACTGCTGGATGTAAGTCTCGATTCAGCATGAGCTTTGTGATCATGTTGAAGGTTGCAGGTCTGCTTTGCAGAGACAGGCATTCATCACTCACAGTACGTGGCAGGCAGATGGTAATAAGTCTATACAGTTGGTACTGCAAACCTCTTGAGACGATATCTCATAACTCCCTATGACATTTTCTATGACAATGCTGACAGTAAAAACATCTTGTTTGGCCCAAATTCAACGCTGCACGTTTGTCTTTGATCACAGCAATGTCATTCGGTTCAAACCTCCTGTCGTCGTTTAAGGTTTTATTGTTCAACATGATGATACAGTCCATTATAGATGCGTAAAAGGGGTGATGCCCTCAAATGAAGCTCGCCAGACTCACATATGTTTGAACCTTGAAGTTCACTACATGGTCTGAATACGATATAGCTTCTTATTTCCTCAGGAAGATTTCACCCACGTTTCTTTGGGCCTAATATGCTGTTTGCCTCCTATCATTCTTGTCTGCTTTTGTATTGCCTTCGTATCAAGGCAATTTTCCATGCTGATTCCCTGGCGAACCGAGATATTAGTCTATAAATACATCCATTGACATGGCTGTTACTCTTCGATAAAAAAATTAAATAATTGGCTCATCCATCCTTTCTGCCAAATGCAGCTTTTCCTGAATATTCTCAAATTCACACCGCATCCATATGCCTTTGTGATTTTTCAAGTGAGAGTTTTGTCAGAAAGCACAGTGACCTCACACAGTGATCGTCCTCTCCGGCCCCGGTGTTCACACCGGCCCATCCACAACCAGAATCATCAATAAACCGTTGAACAGGATTACTCATCTGTAGTTGATGTCTCTTGATCAGACTGTGACTGTGCATGCATGTCCATGTGGAATGACTGTGCCCTTCCCTGACCTGGCTGGTTGCCGGGGATGTCTAGCTATGCAACAATGCCCCCCACTGAATAATCATTATGCCATCGGCACCACGAAGACATTAATAAAGCAGCCAATTGATCGGTTTGAATCAGGCCACGGGGGAACATGCTTGTATTGTTGAAATCCCCCTGATTGAGGATAACCCTTCCAGGGCAGGAATCAGGGGTGATGGTGGATCTCCCCCGACTAGTTGTTATTTCTCCATGCTGTTTCCTTGCCAACAGTAGGTCTTTGTAACCAACAGTGACATTTCGTTTTTTTTTTTATTATTATTAATCTTCCTTGGAAGTTTCATAAATATATAAAAAAAACACTTCTTTGTGTTCAAAAATCACTGAAGCATCCAACAGTCAAGGCTCATCACCTGATATTTGTCAGTTGGACAATGTAGGGAGCTCCTTTTCAGAATTAATTAATGAGGATGTTGGAGAGTGTGGAGGTATGCATCTACTGCACTACAGTGTGATGGGTTCTGGCCTTGACGGTTGTTCAGGTGAACATGTTCTAGGACAACTATTCACTGGCTTCGTAGTAGGGACATTGTGTTGAGCGTTGTCTTGAAATTGTGTGGAAGTAGTGTACTTATTGTGTAGATAGTGTATTCTGTTGCTTCATCTTGTTCCGTGTCAGATGTACAATGAGCAACCACAGATCATTACTTGTGACGTGCTCACCCCCTGGTTCTGTGTTCACACAGCAGTTCAGCATCACACCTTCCAGGCCATCAGCACTCGGACTGGTCAGGGTCTCTACAACCTTTGTGGTCTTGTTCCTCACCCTCTTTGGAGACCTATACCAAAAAGGGCAAAGAAAACAGTCGCTGTGGGTTCCAAAAGTGAGCAACTAGCGGTTAGCCGATACATTAGCTATGGTTCAGAGGTTATTGTAGTGACTGTTCACTGTCCTGTCAGCTATACTTACTGCTGAAGGAGCCTGACATGTAGACCGCTCCATTATTCAGTCCCTCTGAGAGATACGGAAGATGAAAAACGCTAACCTTTGCCTCAGGGAAAATGTAGTTGACTCTGGTGGAACCTCAGCAGGTTCAGGAGAAAAGAACAAGTTAGAAAACCTTTCAAACTGTGACTCCTGACGGCTTTTTTTTTTACTCAGAGACGCTGATGTGAACCTTCTTACGTTTCTCTTCCAGGGTTTATGGGCCATGGCGGTGCCGCCGGTCCTTGTGAGCACAAGTACTGTGGTTTGGGCCGACACTGCGAAGTCAGCCGTGAGACTGGCGTGGGAGAGTGCCGGTGTCTGGACAGCTGCAAACCACACTACAAGCCAGTGTGTGGGTCGGACGGCAAGCTGTACCAGAACCACTGTGAGCTCCATAAGGCTTCCTGTGTCGGGGGGCAGAGGATCACCATCATGCACAGCGAGGAGTGCTTCTACAAAGGTACGGCCGCCTCACACACCCTTCCTCCGTGCAACTTCACAGGCTTTATTTACGTTTGGCAGATGCTTTTATCCAAAGCTACGTAGGAGTCTTAAGCGCCGCAGAAGATCAAGGGTCAGAAGTGAGTAGTTCTAGCAGTATTTTCATTGGTCAGAGTAAAGCCAAGGTCTGTATTTACATTACATTTAGCAGACGCTTTTATCCAGAGTGACTTACAGTAAGTACAGGGACATTCCCCATGAGGCAAGTAGGGTGAAGTGCCTTGCCCAAGGACACAGTCATTTGGCACCGCTGGGAATCGAACCCCCAACTTCTGATTAATAGCCCGATTCCCTAACCGCTCAGCCATCTGACCGTCATTTGCTTAAGTAACCACGTTTCTGTTCGACCTGAACGTGCTTGGATACTGAAATCAGGTTTGAAATGAAGACACTTGGGCAGTGTTGCTAGAAATGATATAACAAGGCCCTTCACAAGTTCGGGAAGACTGACTCATGTCATTCATGCAATATTGACTTTAATTGAGAACTGAACAGTATTTCGTTTTCTCTAACTACTGTTTCTCAAAACACAAGACATGCTACTTTTTCTACTTTCAAATATATTTGATATATACTGTATATATATAAAAAAAAAAATACGATCTGAAATGAACGGATGAGATACTGAGAAACCTAAATAGATTTTCGGCTCGCGTTGTGCAAGTTCAAGCCTGTGAAACTTGTTCCTTTGTGTGAGCATGCATGAGACGGGGGGGTCTAACAATCACACCGCTTGTTTCATCCAAATCAGACTAAAAGACATTTTGATCTATGGTTTGCTTTCTTCAGTCAAAGGCACTAATCAGTGTCTGTCCCCTGTCCTGTCTGGTCTGTCTCCCCCACACCATCTGCAAATCACGGTCCCAATCAATGTCTTTCCACAAGTGGGAGTGTGATATTTGACCAGCGTCGGGGAATCAATAGGAGATCAACAAACCACAGAGGAGGATAAAAAGTCTCCAGCTTCCTGCTTCTTTGTTCTTCTTATCATGTCCCCCCCCCCCTCACCCTTGGCAGTTTTCTACACAGTGATTGATTTGTAATCAATTTCTCTATTGGATGTGAGAAGGTCTCAGAAGCCTGTTGGTCCAATTAGATCCTACGTATTATTAAAATATTCATGATGGCCGAGGGCTCTTATTGTCTCGGAGGACAGAGCATCAGTATTCGCTGGCTCTCGCCGGGCCAACTGTTGGCTTGTTTCTTCCTGCCTGATAAGGTAAAACTAATGTTTACAAAATCTGTCTTTTGTCGACATTTGCTGCAGTCGTCTTTCCCTGCAGAGGATTTGCCCAGTTCATTGAACCCAAAAGGCACAGTGTAAATTAAACATAATTGAGCTCACAGCTAAATCCATCCATAATGACCACATTGTTTTACTGGGTGAGTAGTGTTATTGGTGGAGAAAGAGAATGTTCCAAAACGTCACATACAAATGTGCCAGTCAACTAGCTGCAATGTATGTTAGGATCCGTTTGACACATGGTCTTGTGTCCTTTATCACGATTGTCATTTACGTCACGAAACCTTTTTAGTTTTCAGCGTCGAGATTTCCTGAAATGTCTCTTCTATTTTTACCCCCGAACCAAATGAGTTGACTGTTGTATTGGAGATGAAGTCAACCATCCTCGCCCCTGTCTTCTTTCCCTTGATTAACCCCCAGGGTGGCCTATGACATCCAGGGTAAGATGGGGCTTTTAAACAAAGTTCATCTGTAGCTGACAGGAAATTCTCCAGACACAATAGATTTGACCTACTCGAATGCCATGTGGACGTTTGCTGAAGAACAAAAAAAATAAAACAGCAGCCTCCTCAAAACTACTTTTGCAAAGTTAAAATGCCAGATTAGTTTGACAGACAGACAATTAGTCCATGCAGCGTACGGCTTAGTTAGCACGGTTACCAATGATTGTTTGGAAATGACAGGCATTACAGAAGCTGATTAAAAAGATTAACAAGTTCATTTGAGAATGTCCAGTCTCTATTGGCTCCCTCTTTCACTCTTATCGTGGTAAAAAAAAAGAAAAAAAAGATGACAAATAACAGCCTTGCATTGACTGAAGGTTCTCATTAGATCCGGATAACGCATGACCCCTGCCTATCCTCACCCCCGCCCTTTCTACACGGCAACAGACTCGGGATTGGATCTGATTGAAAATTAAGTGGTGCACAAAAGCTTGTCCAATCAGAAATGGCTGTGGCCTGTATGGAAACAGGCAATCTCTGCAGCAGACAACTGACACGACAGCAGACAATTAACAGCAAGACCACTGCATACCAATTGGGTTTTTTTGTGCGTCTGACACATCCATTTATCAATGAGACGATGTTTCGCTTTAACGTACGGAGACGAGTGGTTTTGCAGCCCACAGCTAGCATTCAATCATAGATTTGATTTTTATTGCCAGACCATTATCGTTTGCGGGTGTTTGAAATTGAATAGAATTGAGTTTGTGTTGAGATATGTTCCAGGTTTCCATCAGTACGAATAGACTATATTATGAATATACTCATACCAGTATGGTATTCTAGTGTACAGTGTGGGACTCGAAGACACGGCAAGCCTGTTTGCATTAACAACCAAAATCATCCAGAAAGTCGACAGTACAGTACATATTATTCCAAATATACACAGAGACCAGATACATTGATTTTGTTTAGCAAGTCTTACAAAAGCAGTTAATGTTTGCTGCAGTGTTATTGACTAGTTTCTTTTATATAATTGACTGTGCAGTATATCCCCAAGGGAAATTGTTAGTTTAGTGTAGTGTTTACTCCTTGGGATGTTTGCATCTCACACAGTGTCTGGTTTTATATCTACAGTAGGAGAAGCAAGTACTGCATGATTATAGTACCAGAGTAAAAATGTCTAAATGTTTATTTTTTGAGACAGATGCCCAATGCCAATCCCAGTGGAAGGATATGGATCAAAAGCAATGGACTGAAATCAGTGATCTGTGGATAAAAGTTGCATTTTTCTTTTACATTTACATTTAGTCATTTAGCAGACGCTCTTATCCAGAGCGACTTACAGTAAGTACAGGGACATTCCCCCGAGGCAAGTAGGGTGAAGTGCCTTGCCCAAGGACACAACGTCAGTTGGCATGACCGGGAATCGAACTGGCAACCTTCGGATTACTAGCCCGATTCCCTAACCACTCAGCCAACTGACTCCCCTATTTAGTCATTTAGCAGACGCTCTTATCCAGAGCGACTTACAGTAAGTACAGCGACATTCTCCCCCGAGGCAAGTAGGGTGAAGTGGCTTGCCCAAGGACACAACGTCATTTGGCACGGCCGGGAATCGAACTGGCAACCTTCAGATTACTAGCCTGCTTCCCTAACCGCTCAGCCACCTGACTCCATAGGGTTAGGGTTAGGGCTAGGGTTAGGGTTAACCCTTTTACATCCCAACTGAAGTTTTTGTAAAAAGAAAGAATCTCCAGCCACCCACCTTCATCTTCAGTATTGCTGCTTTCTCTTCACACAGCATTTTGAGGTACTTCCTGGTGGATGCATTTGTCTGGTAAACCTGGAGCTATTATTCCTACTATCAGTTTAATAATGAGGCTTCTGCTGGTGGTAAATGTCAGCTCCACCTCCCATATGAAGCCTCACCTCACCTCAAGTCTTGAAGTGAGTTAACAGCCCTACAGGTGGTATTGTGGAAACAATTTTGTTTTGTACAGCGCATTAACTCTCTTGACACATTTTTCATCCTATAAAACTCACATTTGTTTACACATCAATGACAAGGTCAAAGAGACACCGTCACCACCAGAACTGACTGGATCACATCCCTCCTTGTTGACCTCAACCCCCAGAATCCCCACGCCCAGAACTCTATACTTGGTTCCCCTGGTGTTCCCTGGAAAGATAAACATGTTCATGATGTCATGATGACTGTTCTCCCTCCGAGGCCCTGTACCTTAATGAGGTCTCAGAGCTTCCTGGTCCCGCTGAGACGACACAGTGTGTCGCGGCTGTGTTCTGCGAGGTCCACAGCTTCTGTGCATTCTGGCTTCTAATGACTCGATGGCACCAAAACAGCGTGAGCCTTCCTGGGAGACATGAAGTGCCGTCTCCTGCATCGTCACTGGCAACCGCCACCAAAGAGACGCTCCTCATTAAATCTGGGCTTGTGGATCATTAAACTTTCAAGGGCATGTGGCTAGCGTTGTCCCCTGGGTCCCTCTGCATGTCGGCTTTGGTACCGTTTCGTGTGTTGCGGTCAACATCCCCAAATATGTAGGCTGCTGCACTTTAATACTTCAATGTGCGAAACGAGTGAATGCCCAACTGCTCTGACACTGTGTGAAAGCCAGATTAGATTTTCTGTCTCAATCCAGTCAGATTACGATCTGATCTGATGTTGACGAAGAGCTGATCGGGGTGAGTTTGGTGTGTCTGTGACTAAGAGCTGTGCATGGACATGTCCGACAGGATACACAGACACAGCAATACCACTCACTTAATAAACCACGCCGTCAAAGCTTCTCAAACACAGACCACTGGTGTGTATTTGCCATCGTGTCCTAACTGTGTCACATCCTAGCCTTGGGGTTGAGGTAAAAACCATTCGTATCGAACATAAACAACGTTGTTTTGGGGTTCGGATGACCTGAAAGTCCAGAAATGGTGACAATTGATGGGTTGGTGGCAGTGTTAAATGCTGTGTTTAAGGAAAGGATTTGCTCTCCTTCTCTGAGAAGCCAGGGCTCACAGGAGATCGAAGTGAGTAATCACAGAGCAACATGATTCGAATGAAGGGAGGGATAATAGCTTGATATGACTCATGAGCAAACATGGAACAAGTCTCAACTACAAAACAGGCGACATTAAAATCAATAAATGGTGACTTTTTCCCCAGAAATTAAATAAGCCGTTGGCATTTTGAGACCAAATGTATGATCTATGATATTTTGTGAATGAAGGCGATATGTGAGTCAGACCTGTCACGAGAACCCAGACTGACACTGAGAACAAAAGACTAGATCTAGACCGGTGATTTGGACGTTTTTTTTAGTAGCTTTGAAACTGGAGGCAAAAGTGCGACGTGAACTCAGAGGGTAAGACAGGATCGCTTCAGAATCAAAGTGATATAATCTCGCTGCTGCATTGAAAATGCGGTTGGATTCAGTTTGAACTCTGCCGGAACAGGATCCCTTTTGAAAAGAAGGCTCAATATGTTGTGATGAAGCAATTTAGAGCAGAATAGACATGCTCGCTGATATTGATTGTTGCAGCTTATTCTGAACCTCCAGCAGCTCATCATCACAGGACTGTCACAGATATCCCACAGTCTTCTTTTCCCTTTATTAAAGCAGAATGAAGATGGATTCTTTATTTCTGAACATCTTTAGATATGAAATTGCTTTAAACTAAAGTGAAGGGAACTTTTGTGGACAAATTCTACTGCACCAGGAAGAGATCTTAGTGAGGTTTCCATTTGTCTTTGTGTCTAGTGTTCTGTGTCTCCACGGTTGTATACTGTAACCAGTCCTATCATGCCTTCACTCGTAGAGCTTGAATTTCATCATAATAAGTTAAAGCTAGATGTTCAAACAGCTTCCTGATACAATTGAAGGTAGTCTTCAAGGATGGTTGAAAATAGACGAATAGCACAATTTTATGTTTGCGTTTTATCTCTGGGTGCTCGTTAGTTTGACAGCTCACACCTATTATTCACACGACCCTCCAGGGGCTCCGCGTGTCATTTCCACCCTTCCCACCATGCACTTGTTGCTTGTTTTCAGGCAGCAGTAGCTGACAGAAAGCAGAACCTAAACTCCTTAAGACACCTTTTTTCCAGGTAGGAATAACCTAATCTTAGAGCTAGAGCTAGTAGGTACCCCACCGTATCCTGAAAGGACAGGAAGCACCTAGTAGGTACCCCACCGTATCCTGAAAGGACAGGAAGCACCTAGTAGGTACCCCACCGTATCCTGAAAGGACAGGAAGCACCTAGTAGGTACCCCACCGTATCCTGAAAGGACAGGAAGCACCTAGTAGGTACCCCACCGTATCCTGAAAGGACAGGAAGCACCTAGTAGGTACCCCACCGTATCCTGAAAGGACAGGAAGCACCTAGTAGGTACCCCACCGTATCCTGAAAGGACAGGAAGCACCTAGTAGGTACCCCACCGTATCCTGAAAGGACAGGAAGCACCTAGTAGGTACCCCACCGTATCCTGAAAGGACAGGAAGCACTTTAAGGCGGGAGCGTCTCCCTAAACATTCTGGAGACTTCCAGAAAGATGCATACGGTCTCCTCTCTGTCCTCCTCGTCTTCTCACGTTACAAGGCGTTGTCAAAAAGCAAGCTTGGGAACCTCTCGAAGGTTCGTTACGAGAGCGGGAGAGACGTGAAGTAGCATACGAGCCGTGGTGATTTGCTTCAAAACACAAAGCTACTCAGTGAGCCGTTGCTGCATGAGTTGACTTCAAACCTCCTAAACCACAGGGCAATCAAGCTGTCACAGCTGCATTGCCATTTTAC
The DNA here is from genome assembly GCF_963692335.1 of Osmerus eperlanus. Classification (NCBI taxonomy): domain Eukaryota; kingdom Metazoa; phylum Chordata; class Actinopteri; order Osmeriformes; family Osmeridae; genus Osmerus; species Osmerus eperlanus. The sequence continues at coordinate 15,928,922 of NC_085030.1, forward strand.
CCAAATTGCTTTGAGGCTTGTTGGATTGTGGTGCTAAAGAAACAAAATATCGTAACCGTTTCTTTTTTTGTGTGTGTATATTCTGATATTCACATAAATAATGCATTATGCATTTGACTATAAAATCCGTATTTTAAGTCGCATCGTAAACTTACCTCACAATTTACACAGTCCATCACGAGCCTTCAGGGTAAACCACCGATAGATCAGTCCCAACAGAGACTACTGGAAAGAGCAAGTCTTCCTCCTGCTCTACTAACTACCAGCCTCTGTTGTGGTCTCTCACGTTAGGTAAATACCTCACAGGAGCACTGCACATCCCTTTGAAACCTACACCAAAAAGGTGGATGGATTCCCCTTGCATGTCAATGCAGCTTATTGTATCAGCTAAGTAGCCATGACAGAACCCCCGCTGGTTAGCCTGTCTAAGATAAACATCCACCGTCTTTGATTGACGTCTGTGTTTATAGCAGAGCTCGGCTTCAAATACGGCCTTATTCATTTCTTGTTCATTACGGACCCTAAAATGACAAATTATTTCATCAATCGTGCACGTTGAAGGCTGGATGGTAGACACAAAACAATAATATGATAAATTAGCCAATTAAACTTGTTTTGATGTAAAGGCCCCCTGGAGAGCACAGTAATGTGTTGACACAGTGAACGACGCCATCACAAGTGTGTTGAAACAACTGCTGAAATGAGTGATTCAAACATGAATCATCAACGGTTGCTACCCTTGTAAGATCATACTTTTGTTTAATATTACTTTGGACTGTTTCATTTGGGATGCGTGTCGAATATTGAATAGACAGTTCGTTTTTCTCTCAGAAGGGATTTAGTCTGCGTCCACTCTACTGGACTGAGAGTGAAGCAGGATGTTTCTGCTACGTTGAATGTAGAAGTGTATCCATAATATAGGATTCTATAATATTCATGTTTGTGATATACAAGTCCCATAGTATTCAGATAACACTCTTTCCATCCCTTTCTCTCTTTCTTTCTCTCTTCCCCTTTCTCTCTTTCTTTCTCTCTTCCCCTTTCTCTCTTTCTTTCTCTCTTCCCCTTTCTCTCTTTCTTTCTCTCTTCCCCTTTCTCTCTTTCTTTCTCTCTTCCCCTTTCTCTCTTTCTTTCTCTCTTTCTTTCTCTCTTTCTTTCTCTCTTCCCCTTTCTCTCTTTCTTTCTCTCTTCCCCTTTCTCTCTTTCTTTCTCTCTTTCTTTCTCTCTTTCTTTCTCTCTTCCCCTTTCTCTCTTTCTTTCTCTCTTCCCCTTTCTCTCTTTCTTTCTCTCTTTCTTTCTCTCTTTCTTTCTCTCTTTCTTTCTCTCTCTCCTTGCCTCCCACCTGCACCTGCGCCTGCCTCCAACTCTCTGTTCTCGATTTCATCTTCTCTGAACAATTTGGAGAAATGAAACCAAACAATTGCTGCCAAGATTGCTTGAAGCTGCGTGTTAGTGAGTCAGCGTGAGAGTAGGGGATTGGGGTAGTGTGTGAGGGAGGGTGAAGGTGCACTACACATCAAACACACCACTATCCACACACCACCCTCACACACCACACACAACGTACACACCCTACACTGCACACATCCCTCACACAACACACACTTCACACACCCCTCACACCACACAACACACCCCACACCACAACACACCCCACACCACACACACAACTCTCCACACAACACTCCACACACACCACTCTCCTAATGAGAAGGCATGAGCCTGTCCCTGAACAGTGATGTAGCCTTGTGACACAAACAAATGCACTGAATCTGTCGATGCTGGAGACTACCTGGAGTTCACCTGAGATCGCTCCGTGCCGCAGGTGAGGCCCTGAAGAAGAAATCCTGATCAATTTCTCAGAGTGTAACACAGGACTGTGAATCAAGTCTTTTGGGCTCCTTGGAAAAAATAAAATAAAACTTTTACTTGTAGGAAAACAAGAAGTTGAAGGTCACTTTTACCGTTGGTTTATAAGAGAGAGGGATCGTGTCTGTGTGAGAGGGTACCCTTGGGAGCTAGTGAAGACCTCTCTCTGATGTCTCCATCAGGATGACCGAGAGGCTGCCAAGTGTGTCTGACAGGAACCAGGAACAGACTGCCAGCACAGGAGATGACATCATATATCAGAAACCGGTCAGTTTTCAAACCGTCAGAAAGAGAAATGCTCCCATTGGATCCAGAATAAATATTGGGTTACCCACCAGACTCAGCCTCATTCGTTTGGTGAAATGACTCTTAAAGCTTGTGTTGGGTGGAGTCATGTCCGAGGTAAAAGTGGATTACTTCAGCTAACATGCTGGATTCAGAAGGGACACCTTCCACACTATTCAGTTGCGGGCTTGGATTGTACAGTGAATATATTTGACGAAGATTAGACACATGCCTTGTAACAGTCTTCTGTTGTTTGATTGTGGACATCAATAAACAGACACTACTCCTCAGGTGCTGACTGTATAGTCTGGGGTGTTTACAGGGTACATTTTAGATCAATAGAAACATAATAATCCTTTTTAGGAACCATCCATTTGTTCTCGCATGGTGAGAGTCAGGGGGTCAGATGTGTGCGACGTCGCCGTGGCGACGGGTGGGCGAGTCAGCGAGAGAGCACCGTCTCAAGACTGAAAATGAACAGTCCGTAACCGCAAAGGCCGGGGCAGTCTCACACCGCGCTGACCTGTGGTAATGCGTGCGAGCGCATCTTTAAACAGTGAGCTCGTCTGCGAAAGGAGCTGGTGTTCTCCCGTCAGCATGGTGTCTGTGGGACACGTTTCTCCTCCTCCGCCTCGCTGCATCTCAGAGCCGCCCTGTTCCCCGGCCCTTCCACTAGGCCAGATATAGATCTGGATGTGTGCGCTGATTTGATCTGTGGCTGGGCTGTGTTCTTCCTGAGCCCTGGGGTCGCCAATCCTCCATCATGTCAACAAGCCTCGCCACCAAAGCAGTCTGCAGCACCTAATGAACACCAGGGGGATCCGCCTGTACGGGAAAGCAGGGGAGCACACAGCCACACACATGTATACACACAACCACACATATATACAACCACACACACATGTATACGCACACACACAACCACACACATACACACACAGCTGCACACATACAATCATACAGGCTTGCACGCACGTGCATTCACACACACTCAAACATAGTCACGCACACACATGCGTGCACGCACACACATGCGTGCACGCACACACACACACACGCTAGCACACATCCGTGCACACACACACACAAATACTGCCAAGAAAGGCGACGCCAGGGGCAGCGATGTTTCTGAACCAGCTAAACCTGTCAACTGTACAGACCTCCACCATCTTCACTGGGTCTGGAGAATGTGTGTGTTAATTAGGACTCTCCACAAACACTGTCTGTTATACACACTGTGGAGGCAACGAGAGATGTGACTGTTTCCTTCATCGCCAGGAAGGCAGGAAATTGACAGAAATAATCTCAAGGCGTCTTGTCACATTAGAAGGCCTGCATGGACAGCACATCTGTTTCCACTTCAGTGTTCTCCTATAGCTCACAGAGTGTTGAACAGTTCTAATAAAAGACTCCTCAGTCCTGAAATTCAGAGATGTTCTCCCCCTCAAAGCCTCGTTTACAATGGGCTGCTGGTCTTATAGCTGATAATGATCCCTTCAAACTTGAGGGAGTGGTAGAAGAAAGGGAAGTGATGGCTTGAAGGTAGAAGGATGGGGAGAGGAACTGAGGACCAGGTAGCGAAGTGAAGAAAACCAAATTAAAGGTGAGAGCGGGAGTGTCGGGCCACCCGGGGAGACTGTGGCGAGGCGGGAAGGAGACAGAGACAGAATGAAAAGAGGATATCCTCACGGGAGGAGATTACTCTTCTGGAACGGAGGAAGATATCCATCACAAGCTGTGAGGATCGGACCAGAGTTTTGTTGTTTGTGACTTAATAAGAGAGAGACAATGAGAGACAGAGACACAGAGCAAACAGAGACAGAATGATGGAGAAAGAGAGATGGAAAGACTGAGAGACAGAAGGAGAGAGAGACAGATGGAGAGAGACAAAGAGAGTGAAAGAGTGAGAGACAGAAGGAGATAGAGACAGATGGAGAGAGAGACAGATGGAGAGAGACAGAAAGACAGAGTGAAAGAGAGGCAGAGAAATGAGTCAGAATATGTCTGTGAAGTTGATCTTATGAGTTCTGTCGGTGTTTGTCAAACAAGTTTGGGTCTGAAAGAAGGGGAATAACAGTTTTCTGGTAGAAGTTTGAAAAAGAATAACCTCATGGTTATTTTATTCTCAAAGTCCTCTCTGTGTTAAACATGCTGACCAGCCGTGCCGATTAGATTTCTGGTAGACGAGTAGAGGTCGAAAGCCAACGGCCAGCTGGGATTGGTGGCCACTGCTTCAGTTTTTCACACCAAAGATATGAATTCAGGATATATACATTCTGATGTGGGACTGGGGAGAGATGCTGGGGAGAGATTCTGGATGCTGGGGAGAGATGCTGGATGCTGGGGAGAGGGATGCTGGATGCTGGGGAGAGGGATGCTGGAGGGAGAGATGCTGGATGCTGGGGAGAGGGATGTTGGAGGGAGAGATGCTGGATGCTGGGGAGAGGGATGTTGGAGGGAGAGATGCTGGATGCTGGGGAGAGGGATGTTGGAGGGAGAGATGCTGGATGCTGGGGAGAGGGATGTTGGAGGGAGAGATGCTGGATGCTGGGGAGAGGGATGCTGGAGGGAGAGATGCTGGATGCTGGGGAGAGGGATGCTGGAGGGAGAGATGCTGGATGCTGGGGAGAGGGATGCTGGAGGGAGAGATGCTGGATGCTGGGGAGAGGGATGCTGGAGGGAGAGATGCTGGATGCTGGGGAGAGGGATGCTGGAGGGAGAGATGCTGGATGCTGGGGAGAGGGATGCTGGAGGGAGAGATGCTGGATGCTGGGGAGAGGGATGCTGGAGGGAGAGATGCTGGATGCTGGGGAGAGGGATGTTGGAGGGAGAGATGCTGGATGCTGGGGAGAGGGATGTTGGAGGGAGAGATGCTGGATGCTGGGGAGAGGGATGTTGGAGGGAGAGATGCTGGATGCTGGGGAGAGGGATGCTGGAGGGAGAGATGCTGGATGCTGGGGAGAGGGATGCTGGAGGGAGAGATGCTGGATGCTGGGGAGAGGGATGCTGGAGGGAGAGATGCTGGATGCTGGGGAGAGGGATGCTGGAGGGAGAGATGCTGGATGCTGGGGAGAGGG
>NC_085030.1:15936652-15949935 GCF_963692335.1 Osmerus eperlanus
TAAATGAGGAAACAAGCCCTGATTGGTCTCTGCTTTCATCCTGAGTCCCGACTCCATAGCTCAGATTGAAGACAGACTACTGAGGATTTAATTACAACAAAGTGATCTTAACAGCGTATTGACGGGCCACGCGCCGTCTTCCCCCCCCGTTTCTCATCTTGACGCAGACCTTCTCATCTGTTATTGACGATGAAAACAAAGATGACTCTGCAGAAAAAGAGTGTTCCTCCTCAGCCCTCCCACCCCGCAGCCATGGAAACGGGCGTGATGCACTGCCACGCCGCCGGACCCTACGAGCGGCCTATCCCTCTCGTTGATCGCCCCAGTCCCATCTCGCTTTCTCGACAGCTTCTCCTCAGTGGTGTGTCGGCCTCCCTCAATAGATGAGTTCCAGCGTTTTCGTCAGTCAGGCCCGCAATCAATACACACTGCATACGGGCACCCGGTGCCTCCATATATCTTCCTCCCTGGAAGGGGACTTGACCTGCAAATTATTTCAGCAGACCATTACAATTAATAACACGCAACGGGGCTGTGGCGACTGAGCTTAGCGAGCCACTTTGCGTCGCGCCCGCCCGCCGTGACCAGGATCATTTGTCAAAAACAAAGTTGGCGAGCTGCGAAACCGGACGGTACTATAGGCTACGGGACGATGAGTGATATTAAAAAACGAATTAACAAATGCTTTACACTGTCTTCCCCTCATCACGAGGACCAGTCAGACGTGAACGTGGCTCTCTGTAGCCTCTCTCTGTCTCTCTCTCTTTGTCTCTCTATGTCTCTCTCTCTTTGTCTCTCTATGTCTCTTTATGTCTCTCTCTGTCTCTCTTTGTCTGTCTCTCTCTGTCTCTCGATCTCGCTGTCTTTATCTCTCTGTCTCTCGATCTTGCTGTCTTTCTCTCTTTCTCTGTCTCTCTCGATCTCTCTCTCTCTGTCTCTCGATCTCTCTGTCTCTCTCTATTTCTCTCAATCTCTCTCTCTCTTGATCTTTATCTCTCGATCTCTCTCTGTCTCTGTCTTTCTCTCTCTCGGTCTCTCTCGATCTTTCTTTCTCTCTCTCAATCTCTCTCTGTCTTTCTCTCTCTCGGTCTCTCTCGATCTTTCTTTCTCTCTCTCAATCTCTCTCTGTCTTTCTCTCTCTCGGTCTCTCTCTGTCTCTGTCTTTCTCTCTCTCGGTCTCTCTCTGTCTCTGTCTTTCTCTCTCTCGGTCTCTCTCTCGTTCGGGAGCAGCCGCTCGTTTCCCAACATGAGCGATGTTGAGAAAAGCCGTTGGTGGCCTATGTTGACGGTCTATCTATTACTCTGTGAGTACGTCTCCCCAGAGAGCAGCTCTCCCCTGCCCGAGGTCGTTGTGCAGTGTAAAATAAACGTTCTCCGAGGGTCAGTTACCCCAGCGTTTGACTTTGAGGAGCGAGTTCATTAAAGGACAACGCTTGTCTTCGACGGTTGTAAACGACCCTTTCCCTTAGTGACGCTGAGTTTGGTACTTTGCGCGCACTTTGTTCAGGCACTCGAGGGAAATAATCTTCACAATCCTTAAAGAGACAAGCCTCCACCCGCAGTTTTGCCCCGCAAAAATCTCACCAGAACGAATTTCTTTGACAACACCAAGTGCAATTACAGTTAATCTGCTGTTGATTTCTGAAGTAGGCCTAGCAGAAAGTCGCCAGATTTTTCACTAGTCGCAAAATGAGATTTTTTATTGCTAGGGAAGTTGAAAAGTCGCTAATTCTACCAACAATTTGTTAGATTGGCAACACTGTTCACACATGTCCCTCAAGCTGTACATGCATGCTCGGCGGAATACCAGATGTAGGGCCTAGACTATTCATCAAGCAGATTTGAACATCTTCGGCTACGGTTGGCAGGGGGAAAGTCAGAGACTCGCTGACACAAACTGTCATCGATTCAGAAAGCGCTACAAAGAAGCCTCATCAGACATCAGAACAGCCGAGTGTTTAACTAAGACCTTAAGTGGGAGGAAACGGAAGCCAGACACCCGGTGTCTTTCACAGCTTGGGCACCAGTGTTTGGCTCCTTCACGTTGGCATTCATTCAAAAGACCCCCGCTTGACAGCTTAACATCCACCCAGGGTGTATGAAAAGAAAGGTTATTTGCTCAAGTAAGTTAAGTCAAATGTACTTAATGAATGCTGCTGGCGTTCATGTGTGCAGATTGCAGGAGTGTTCTGTGTTTGTGTGTGTGTGTGTGTGTGTAGACTAGGAGTGTACAGAGTGTGTGTGTGTGTCGTCCTGTATGTGCACCTGCTTGCGACTACACTGACCTTCATATCCCCAGGGCTAGGCTAGCAGCCATTTATCTTTTATTCATTCAGCCATTTCTTAGGAAGGCAGCTTTTCTGTCACCCAGGCTTGTCAAAACAGAGGCCATTTTATGATGTTATGCACACCACAACCAGTGGCACTGAGAAACCAGAGAAGCTGGTCTGGAGAACCCGGCACTGTATCTTGCTAACGTTGTTAGCACCAGATTACACTAGAAAAGGGTGTTTGTCGATGCCGTAACGACACTTCACTGGGTTTGAGAGTTAAAAAGTAGAGCAGCGGAAGGTGTTGACGAGAGGTTCGTCATTAGGCGATTTCTCCTTGTTCTCTGCACAGACAAGCAACCTTTCATCTGTTTGCGGTGCTTGATGTTTCTTCATCGATGGAGGGTCACAAATAAAAAAAAAGCGTTTTCTTTTCTTTCGCTGTCGGTTGCAATGTTTGACATTGACGCTGTGAGTCTGCTCGTCAGACTGTTCGCGCCGACTGTGGGTTTCTTCACTTGGATTGAAGTCGAGGAGTATTGAAGTCGCTGTTTGTGGCATCGAAAGCCAGTGAAAGCTCTCAGACAGAATGGTATTTGGTTCAGTTACAATCACGCCGCATGCACCCACATACTGTGCAATACTTAAAATCATGTTCTCCGGCTAAATCTAAATGTTCCTGACATCTCTGTGGGCCGGGTTGATTGGCTGGTCTCTCAGAGCTGTCGAGTGCTACACGGTTTCTCTCATTTGTGTGATGTTCTCGACAAATGTGATCCCAGATGACTGATATGTCATTTTGGATGCATGGGTGTTGACACTGTTATTCCATTGGCAGCAAGTATTAACGTTATTAGCTTGTGTCTTGTCTCATTAAGAGTCATTAAACTCTAGTCTGACGTATTATTTCTCAGTGAATAAACTAAGTGAAAGGTACAAGGCCTCGCAGCCAATTACTACAGCATACTGCTACAATGTGGAAACAGCTTTAGTGTGTTGCCATTGTGACACTGACAGAGTAAATTACATGTTTTAAAAGGTTTTCTATGTTACAACCGACTTTAGAGTTCTAGCTGTGTCAGGGACATGGATTTGAATCTGCTTTCCCAACAGCAGCTCTTACTAGGTTTTGGTTACTAGGTAACATTTCATCTTTCTGTTTCTGCAGATGATAACTGCAGATTGAGTGACTACCGTGGACTGAAGAACAAGATTCTGGACCTGTATGACCAGAGGTACATGGGGTCCGGCAACAATGGAGGTCATAAAGACAACATGGCCGCCAGGAAGCAGCTGGTGGACGTCATCTTCAAACGCTTTGATGCCGACAGTAGCGGGAGAGTTGACAGCAGCGAGCTCTCCCAGGTGAGCTCCAGAGAAACCACCTTGTACAGCACCATACAGCACCATACAGCACCATACAGTACCATACAGCACCATACAGTACCATACAGCACCATACAGCACCATACAGCACCATACAGTACCATACAGCACCATACAGTACCATACAGCACCATACAGCACCATACAGTACCATACAGCACCATACAGCACCATACAGTACCATACAGCACCATACAGCACCATACAGCACCATACAGTACCATACAGCACCATACAGTACCATACAGCACCATACAGCACCATACAGCACCATACAGTACCATACAGCACCATACAGCACCATACAGTACCATACAGTACCATACAGCACCATACAGCACCATACAGCACCATACAGTACCACACAGCAAATCACCACACATCACCGCACAGCACATCACCACACAGTACCGCACAGCACAGCACCATAGAGTACCACAGTACCATAAACGCAGACCTTTCCTTTGAAGAGTCAGAGGAATTGCTCAGTCTGTTTCCGCTTTCCTCAGAAGAAAAGAGGAAAGCCCCCAAATCATATCTACAGTATTTTATTCTAGTCAACATGAAGTACATGGAGCCATCTTGATAACCTACAGCACTGCTCCATTACGCTGGCCTTCAGGTTTCTCTGGGTTTGGAAAGAGAGGAGCGTGAACTGTTGTTATACTGTATCTTCTAAAATGTAATCCAGGTCAAACGAAACTCCTGTTAGGGGAAGATTGTGAGCCTCGACTGTTTCTGCCCAAAAAATTGGCTGAAGGAGAGGTTTTTTTTGGCTTGCATGAGAATAGAGACATTTGCGCACACAGTGAAAAGTCTCACAGTACCTGAGGTCTGGCTTTAAATGGCATGCATTTGAATAATTGAAAAGGTAAGCAAGTCTTCCTGGTTTAATAACCCTTCAACTGTTCTGAGGCTGGCCACATACTCACACAGCCTAGGGCGAAGCGATTAGTCCTGTCTGTCTCAGACAGAAGGGAGAGTCTGGGTTTGTATTGTTATGCATTTACAATTTAGAATCCCAGGATTCCCATTTGATCACTGCCAACAATCTTAATATTATTATACTGTATTCTCATATAATTTACATATTTTTACATAAGGGTGTTTTTTATGCTGTGGTATAAGGCAAAACCCGCGCACAGCCAGTGAAATACATAATAAAGGGAAAACTGTCTTACTTTTTTAAATATGCAAATAAAGGCTGCCCTTTCGGCACTGTTTGACACAATATTGCGGTAAAACTGCTGCATGGCTGACAATGATAGACGCCTTAACTATTTAAAGAGCCTGAGGGCTACAGCCAAACTCTGCCATGATTCTGTCTTCCCAGGTGGTTGAATGTCACAATCTGGTCAAACATTATTTAAAGGACAGATGGAGAAGTGAGTGTACGGTGTATCTGGGGCGTTCAAGCTCAGGCCTCTAGTCTCTGGGAAACATATGTGAATATTGACACTGGTTGGATAAATACAGTGCGTATACTTGCACACTCAAGAGTGTGGGGGTCAGATGGCTGAGCGGTTAAGGAGTCGGGCTATTAATCAGAAGGTTGTTGGTTCGATTCCTGGCTGTGCCAAATGACGTTGTTTCCTTGGGCAAGGCACTTCACCCTACTTGCCTTGGGGAGAATGTCCCTGTACTTACTGTAAGTCTCTCTTCACCCGTCATTCCAGGAGATCGTTCGAACACAAAATTCAAAAACATTAATATCGGCACTAGTTTTTTTTTATCGTGCCCAGTGACGGCAGTCTTACGGCAGCGTGTGGTGTTAACTGTGAGAGGGTTGTTGCAGTTGGCTGAAGGTGTAATGTCCTGTGGTGGAGGGAGGTGTTGACACAGACAACCGCTGCATTCTGAACACGCGTCACACCTGTTTGTCATGTTGCGCTTCGTTTAGTTCAAATGCTGTGTTCGTGTTATTGTGTGTTTGTGTGTATGGATGTTTGTGTCGTGTGTGTTCGTGTGTGTTTGTGTCTGGATGTAATTCTGTATGTGTTTGTGTCTGTGTGCCTGGGTAGTGTGTGTATGACTGGGTAGTGTGTGTATGACTGAAGGTGAAGAGCTAAAAATGTATACAGGTCTTCCTTTGATGCTTGATGAAACAGTAAAAACACAGACCAGACTGGATTCTGACCTGGCTTGAAGATGACCCTGACTGCAGACCAGGACAGTGGGCGGGGCCACATCATAAAACATTTAAGAACCAGACTGTGGTCATGAAGGCGTAGGAGTCAGCTTGCCCTCTAACATTAGTAAACTGAAATCAAAGACCTCCCATTGGGCAAGTCAAAGTTAGGGATATATGTCAGAGTTGTAAAATATACTCTATGTAATGCATATTTTAGACCGCTGTGGATAAACTGGGTGTGTGTACTGTGTAAATATAGCATAACACATCCATTAAACTGTATATATAGATTAGCTGACCTATAAGCCCCTTTACAGGGTCTATAAAGGGATTTACAAAGAGACATGAGGCTGACATGCAACGAGGTGATGCCTCAAAACTAGTTTATACAGTATTGTTGTTGTTATTACTCTATCATTTTATATATTTTATAATTTTACATAAATTGACATACAAGTAAAAAAAAAAAATATTAACTTCAAATCTTAAGTTAAGTTTTTAAAAACAAATATCCTGCTTATGCATTATTGACAATGACAATTAATTGAATTTGTCCGGACACAAGGGAAACATTCATCATAGTTAGAAGCATGTTGAACTTCAGAAGCCTTTCCTCAGGAAATACTAGAGAAGAGGAACAAGACTCGGGCGATGATGCGCTAAGCTGTCTCGTCCAGTCAGACTGGCGACAGCTGACGTAGGAAGATGGATGGCCCAGCCATGCGTCCCTGCAGCTTGTTGTGACTTTATCATATTTCAAGTGGAATGGAACATTTAAAAAAGGCGTGTTCGGGTCTAAAGCGTCTGTAGTGGAGGGAAAGCGAATGCCGACATAAAGCTTAAGACCTATTACTTCCAACCGGGTTCCAACCTGTTTTCTCAAACACCTCTGCTTTCAAAACAAACATCAGCATTGAGCTTTTCTCTACCAATGTATCTGTTGTGATTTATACATTTTTACATTTACATTTAGTCATTTTAGCAGACGCTCTTATCCAGAGCGACTTACAGTAAGTACAGGGACATTCCCCCGAGGCAAATAGGGTGAAGTGCCTTGCTCAAGGACACAATGTAATTTTGCACGGCCGGGAATCGAACTAGCAACCTTCTGATTACTAGCCCAATTCCCTAACCGCTCAGCCACCTGACACCCACTGTATACTTGAGTGAGTTCTATCCGGTGTTGTTTGTCTTTCGCTAAAGAGAGGAGAGCCAGAGCCTGCCCTCTCTATGAATGAGAGGAACACAGAGCTGGCCTCTAAGGCTTACATGTCGCTTTCATTTCATATCTCCTGTTACTGAGAAAGGACCAGTTCCTTTGACAATACACACAACTTCAAAGGACAAATATCGTTTCATTTCAGCAGAAATGTTTCAGCTCAGCTCAGCTTCTGTGATGCCGGGAAACGTTTCAATTCCGAGTCTTCGTTTTGAACATTTCGTTACAAAAGTGATGTTTTAATTAGTGTTTCGATATTAACTTTTAACTTTTTTGTTTTTAGAGGTACAGGAAAAAGGCTAACTGTACTGAATTGTCTGATTTATTCCAACTGAACATCACGGCTCTGTCATTGTTCCTTGCAGGTGATCAAGCAAGAAGGTCTGTCCAAGGGTGTCTCGGAGTGCACATTGTTTGACCTCCTCAAATACAACGACATCAATGGGGATGAGAGCCTGGCCAAGGATGAATTCTACAAAGCCTTCGGTAAGTGACAGAACCATCAGGTGAGAGGTGGGAATGTTCGATTCCACAACACAAGGCTTTCTGCAACATTCACTTCTGTCGGAATGGCTCGTTACATCCACGGCGTGTTCACGGCCGTGTAGCGTTGCACACACAGTTTGCTTTCCTCGTTCCAGACCAGTCTGCCTTGTAAACGACAATGAAACGTAAAGAGTGAACTGTCTGTGCTCTAATGAATACATATGTTCGACAAACACAGCATGATCCAGTCAGATGCTATTATGAGAGTTGGCAGTTTTACAGCAGTGTCATTTATGTGTAACTTCACGCTTTCATGCTTCTACAACGTACGTATCTTTATCCTCCCTTCCTGATGCCAGTAGGGGTTCTGTAATACAGTTTCTAGATCAAAGTACCATCATTAGACAACCTGCTGAAGACACAGAGCTCATTAGTCATATTTTCAGGTCAAATTGCATGCAGTACATGGCCATTGTAATACATCAGAAAACAGTCCATTGTGAGCCAGTACTGGATGTAAATTGATATTTTCCTGTGGCTGTGCCTGCAGTGGTCACTGGTGAAGCCGAAGCCAAGGCTTTCATGTGGGAGCAGAAGGTGCAGGATTCCTGTTTCCATCTGAAACCACAGCCTTATGGAGTCCATAAAAGTAAATGGTGTCTAATTTAAGTTTAGATTATGCTTGAAATTAGTGTCTCTGGGAATGGTGAGTCACTTGTACTTTGATGTGCTAGTTCTGTGAGTGTTAAAACTGCACTGACTAGTTCAAGCACGACAGCTGCTGCCTTAATGTGTGTACGTTACAATGAGAAAAGACATTAAACAAATATTGGAAGAGCTTAACAATCAAATCTCCTAGTCCTCGTTTTGACATACGGATGACAGGTACCTCCTCTGATCTAAGTCGCGTTAACACATTCATGTGATTGTCTCACCTTCCTCTCCTTCCCGATTCATACCACTCTGACATTTCCATCTCGCTCAATATGCTGTGACATTTCACTGGGTTGACACTTCCGCGGGGAAACCGAATCCGTAATGAACCGCCATTGTGAAATCAGGCGCTCATCAGCTCTCGGTACGTAATGCATTTCTAGGACCGACAAGAAGATACAAAAGCAGCACGTTGCTCCAGTCTGCCATTCTGCTCGTCTGGCTCATGTGTGGGTGCAGGCCTTCAGGCAAATCACGTACAGAAAGGAAGGCGGCGGAAGGGAAGAAAGCGAGTCTCCTTGAAGATTTGGGATGAAGTCGCTGCAACTGCTCACTTTCTCAGTGTTCCCAGAAGCTCCTACAGGCAGAACTTCTTACAAAGGAAACACCATGGTTTTACACGACAGAGCCCACTCTCTCTGTGGAGGAGTGTGGCTCTTAACGCATCTACTTCATGTATGTTGTCTCTCTCTCTCTCTCTCTCTGTCTGTCTCTCTGTCTCTCTGTCATCTTTCTCTCTCTCTTTTATCTTCTCTTCTCTCCTCTGTGCCACTGGTATTGGTACTTTTGGTTTGTAGTGTGAGCTTGAGATACAGTGTTTAATTACATTTTAAGTTCTTAAACTTATATTGATTTCTGCGTTACTGAGGGTCCATATGAGGACTGGTGAATGCTGTTGGGGTCTGTTCTCCTGGTCTGCAGTGTGTTGCAGTGTTCAGCCTCTTTACAAGATTTTTGTCACCAGCCTCCTTTCTTAACACTGACAGAATTGTGAAAAGTAATTTTTTTATTAATTCTTCTCATCTGAAGGTAGATCTGTTAAGGACAGTCATGTTACTCTGCTGGAGATAAATTGAACAGTGAATGCCATTTAAAGTCACAAACATCAGGCATCTGTCTGCATTCCACTGGAAACGTGGCCAAAACTATTACAAATATCCAGTATTTATCCTCCCAAAACACCAACAAATGATTTTAATCTATCAATATTATAAAAATACATACTATCAAAGACAATAGAGAAATGGAGTGTGTATTGAGCTGGATATCATGTTTGTAATGTGATGTAAGAATTTGAGCTTAGCAAGCAAATTCCTCGAGTCAGTACATTTCGGATTACAGTGTTATGGATAAAAGCTGGAGAAGCAGAACTAGTTTCCCAGTGACTCTGCACCTGTCTGGTGCAGTAGGTGTGCCTGGTTTGCTAATAAGCCCTTGCAAACTGTACCTTTTGTGGAACATTCAAAGCATAGCAATGCCGTTAGTCACTGTTAAAGATAAGACTTTAATGTCTATGCATTATTCATTTCTCCTTCGCATACACAGAAGAGAAAATCAATTTGCCTCAACTAGCAGTAAGGAAAACGTGTCGGAGTGGCAGCTTTTAATTACATGATGTTACTGATATGAGTGACGTCTGCCACAGCAGAGATAGCCCATGTATTGTCATCCACACACAGTTCTATAAATGACTGCGCAGAGCATCAAGAGAGAAAGATAAGCCATTGTCAGTCTCAAGGAAAGTCTCTGGAAATCTTGGTGTGAGAACTCAAAACAGGCAGGTGGTATATCTGATTGCAACGCTTTTTATCAAACTAACATTTCAAGCGTGGTGTCCGGTACATGGCTGGGGTTTCTGTGTGTGTTTCTGTGTGTGTTTCTGTGTGTGTTTCTGTGTGTGTTTCTGTGTGTGTTTCTGTTTGTGTTTCTGAGTAGATGACAAAGGTGCTGGAGGTGTTCGGTTACCTCGGTATCGACGCAGACCTACGTGGGGCCGGCAGGCCTTGGTCCAACGAAACAAGCGAGTGGTATTGTGAGCATGTGTGGAGCTCGGGAATTGCAGGAATCTAAAAGGTTTTGTCGAGGGGGGGGTGGGGGGGGGGGGGGGGGGGGGAGTCTGGTTGTGATTCCACAACATCCTGAGCTTATCGCCTTTTTACAATGGGCTCTAACTGCATTGTCGTCACCGAGCAGAAACGCTCTGTCTTTGGGTCCTGCTTGGTATAATAAGATCTTCCACTCCGTCTCTTAACTGACGCCCTCTGAAGATGACTAATCCTTGTATCAGCAGTACATTTGCAGATGTGGAAAATGAGTTGACTTAAACTCTGCTCTCTCCATGGATCATAATTAGATGTCTGAAGGCATGAGCCCAGACTCGTGTCCTTCAGGGCACACTGGCTTCTTCTAGGGGCTCTGCCTCTATTAAGGGAAAGTTTGGCGTTCTCCATCTCTCTAGACGTGATTACAATTAATGGATACTCATGCTTTCTGTCGACAAGCCCCCACAGTACATTCAGCTCACAGGCTTCAAGGGAAGCTGCTAAATTGGATTCATAAAACACAGCTTATTTTGAGAGTTTCCAGAGCATTTCTGGAGAATGTGTTATAAAAATTTACACGTTTTTTCCCCCCCGAAATGTTTTCCTTATTCTTTTTAGTCAGCGAGACTCCTCAATATCACATGGAGGTACTGTTGCGGAGACAATGGCCAATTTGAGCTTAACAATACCCAAGGGAATATTTTTCTCCTTTTCTCTCTTAAACCCATGGCCAATTGTATCTCTTGACTTGGAACTAATTCTAACAGAAAGCTGCTGCTGTTTGGATGAACCCTTTGGTTTCAAGGAGGTTATTTCTTTTCTCCATTATCATATCAAGCATATTCTTGGGTTAACCAAGGCTATGAAATTTAGCATACATTCCCAATGGAAACCTCTAAGATGTTAACACTAACAACTTGCTACAACGGTAGTTTTAGCTTGTTGTCTGAGAGATTTAGTTGATTAGTAAGAAGATTTGTACTTTTACTTCATGTTTTTAGTACTTTGATCAATAAAGTCGTTTGTTGAAGTCATATGTACGTAAAAGTGAGCGTTATTTCAGAACAATCTGAAAGTTTTAACATTTACAGTAATTGTATAAAACAAATTATATAAATCTACAGGTATTCGACTGAGACCAACAATTTAATCTTAATTTCCAATCAGTGTTCTCTGAGAGGCAAGTGTTTCCAAGTAAACTGCCGACTGTAGTCTCTACCTCTTGTTGTGTGTGACGTGCTCAAGACGACAAAGAAGAAGGTTCACCACAATTCAGTAACGTTGTGCTTTGCTTGTTATAATACTGTATTAATAACAAGCCTTTTCTTGTGGAATCAGAATCCCTTCGCTAGCATCTCCATGGACATTCCGACTGTGTTCTAAGGTTCCAGTCCTTCACGACGGTGTTCCTGTGTGTCAGCACGTCTCAATCAACCAGGCCCTCAACAGCCCACACTGAGAAAAACGCCTACACGCCAATCAGTATTACTCACAGTTGCGGTAGCCCCATGATAAGGAATAAACCTCACTCGAAAACAAAATTGACTTAAATAAAATAAAAAAATAAAGCAATGCAGTACGATATGGACAGCAGTGGGCCCCCGGAAGAGGTTGTTCAAGGAGAAAAATCAAGGAAGTAAAGAAAAATGAGGCGTAGTTTGATTCCATTTCTTCTCATGTTGTGGGGAGACGCGCTTTGATAAACTGTAACACGTCGAAGAGGAATTTTCACGCTGGCTTCTTCTCATAAAAGTACTTGTGATAAAATGACCAAAGTAGGATTGTCCCACTAGACGTCTCTGACAGCTGCTATGGAAACCAAGATCCAGCTGATTAGCCACAGGTAAAACAGCGAAACCTTTAGCTAAACTCCTACAGGCATCGTTCACTTAGAAAACCTTGACGACGAGATTTCCCCCCACACAGTTTCTTTTCTGTTCTGTCACTTTCGGAAGCTAATGTGATTATTGGAGGTGTTGGGTATGGTTTGCTGGCAGGCATGATGGATGGAGAGGCAGGTAAGTCAGTCCATCTACTGCACCACTGTGCAGTAGTTCTGCTAACTGCAGATGGATGAACAGAGGTATTTGAATCATGAATGGAAACACATACTTACATACTGTGATGCAGTTTATTTATTGTTTAGTAATAATAAAAGAGAATGTGGGAAGTGAATTGCGGCTAAAGCAAAGCAATCTCTCTCCCTCTATCTCTCTCCACCTCCATCTCTCTCCCTCTATCTCTCCCCCTCTCTCCCTCCATCTCTCCTCCCTCTATCTCCCTCTCTCTCCTTTATCATTGCTGTGTCCTGCAGGCACAAGCTATTTTTCCTGACAAACACGTTCCTTACAGTGTCAAAGGTGATTTACCTCTGGTAGTGGCACAGAGCAAGATCCCATTATGGGACGCGTCCAGAGAAAGGCAGAATCCCAGACCTTAGCGTTAATCACTAATTACAGTCTGGAAGCTGAAGGTTGGACCCTCCCACAGGGAGGTGCTCTGCCGCTACCAAACCAGACAGGAAATAGATGTAAGCCAGAAGCACTTCCTGTTTTGATAAATCAGCAACTGAAGAGGTGGGACGAAGTGTCAAGACTGTGGCAAGAGCCCAACCTTGGTGGAAGAAATTGTCATTCTTCCAGCGTGCAGGGTCGTTCATTTCCAGAAGCCGTCGTCGAGAGACTGGCAGTTTTTTCTTCTTCTTTAACGCACCCCCATAAGTTCACATTTCAGTCCCCCTCAGAGATTGCCGGCAAAAAGAGTTTGTCGCTCCGAGGCACATTCCAGAACCATTAAGATACAAGGGAGTATAATTGAACGGTTAGGGTGGGTGTTATCGGGGGATATGGTGTTGGAACATCCTTCTCCATCGGCCTAGCTGCAAAGCTGAGCCGTGCATTGAAACATGCGTTCTGTTAGCAGGTCGGGAGCAAAGAGGATCTTAATAGAGCTCCAGGAGTGGATGGCGGAGGGGGGCAGATGAAAGTGAAGAAGAACAGACGTGTTAATGAAACGTCAGGGGGGGAAAGTCGTGC
>NC_085030.1:15950135-15972635 GCF_963692335.1 Osmerus eperlanus
GCCTGCAAAGCTGAGCCGTGGCATTGAAACATGCGTTTCTGTTTAGCAGGTCGGGAGCAAAGAGGATCTTAATAGAGCTCCAGGAAGTGGGATGGCGGAGGGGGGGCAGATTGAAAGTGAAGAAGAACAGACGTGTTAATGAAACGTTCAGGGGGGGGAAAGTCGTGCTGTTTTCTCCAGAGGAGAGCCCACCCACCCGCCCCAGCAAAACCGCTAGAAAAACTCTTTGACAGTGTGCAGGGTTTTTGTTTTTGTGCTAACTGAATGGTACGGGGTGTTTACATGAGGGAACACGGCAGCATTTCGCCAGAGGTGGAACGAGGATGTGAGAGAGGATGCGTGTGGGGAGGTTGCACTGTGAGCAAATGTATTTGACATGGAAATGTTTTCCTGTTTTGATAGCGGTTAGTGGGCAGTTTGGGATTGTTTTTCCAATTTCACCCAGTATTGCCATAGTCTTGAGTTATTGTTCAAATCTTAATGTTGCTCAAGGGATTCATTGCAATAAAACGGCCGTGACTGTACCTCAGACTGAGGTGTAGTTGCGCTAATTGTTCTCTAAATATTTATGTTACCCTGGCCATTTTTAATTTTGCACCTTTGCTAGACAGGTAAACAGCCATTTATTCAAAAGTGGTAACCTGAGTAACTTGACTGCCATGACCATCAACCCTAACCTAATAAGAAGTTACTTGGGTTAATAAGAGGAGAAAACTGCACACAGGCTTTCTCTGTGTGCCGTTCCAACAAAGAGACTTCCTTTCACTTTCTCAAAATCAATAGTCATCATTATCAACATTGTGGGAAACAGCCATGTATTTCGTTGGCTAATTCAGCTGTTGGAAGGACTCCATTACAAAGAAACTGTTGTTTGTTGAGAGAGAAATGACGTTTCCCACTTCTTGTTGTTTTGTGTAAATGAAAAGGCCAGCCCTTCAAGGGCCCTTGTTTTCATCCAGAACATCTTTTCACTGTGTGATATGTAGAGTTCCAACAGTGAGGTTTTACACATGACCAACAAGGTGATGGTTGTAATACTGTGTGTATGTGAGGGGGGAAGAGGAGGGGGGGGGGGGGGGTGTCAGAGATCCACACTACATTGATCAAGCTCCAGTAGGTCTTCTCTGTTTTAATGCTGGAATAAGCAGCAATCAGATGCAAAAACTATGATGATATTTTAATAACCAAGTTGTTTGCCGAGTTTAACACGAATGCTCCAACTACCAACTAATAAACTGAAGGGTCTACTCCCTCCTGCACAGCAGCTCTGCTGAGCATACACTGTTTTGCCAGGACCAGGCCATCCATTAGGTTTTTGTATTTCACGCCCTCAGGAGCAGAAACAAATTGAGTCACTATTTTCCTTTGCATCGTCGCTCATTATCCCCAATGGAAAAAATTAAAAAGCGTGCTCACAAAAAGTCCCAGTTATGTAACAAAATAGAAAAACGGGTTTGAGTAAAGCCATTGTGTTTCATTGTCTCATTGAATAATTGGACAAAATTATACTCATTTAGCTGAATGTGCTGACCGCACACTCACAAAACAGCTTTCTGTTTGGTTAGACTTGTCCTTTTGCTGAGCTATAAAATAGGTTTTTCTATAGAGCACTTGGTTAGTACTTGGTAATGCTGTGTGTGGAGGGTCCTGCAAACAGTGTCCTTCGTGGTATGTTTTTATTACGAAAACGATTTTTTTTGTAAACATTACATAAATTGTGGTTTTATTTGATGTTGAATAAAAACACCCACTCTCTTTATAGAAAATAACATTTTGTGTTGAATTGATTGAATCAAAACAAGGTAGGTGTAAGTCTTTAGAGAAGTTGGCTTGGCATTAATAAATTGTTCGTTACCATGCATGCATCTTCAGTGTGTGTTTCAAACTACATTTACATTAAATGTATGCATTTAGCAGACGCTAGATACTGTATGTGGAGCTTTTGTGTAATTCTCTAAGCATATGTTTCCATAAAAACATGTGAATTGTTTGTTGTGCCTGTGCAAGCATGTCTAAATGAAACCACTCTGTGTTTTATTTGGCTTGATTAAATTAAGGATGCAGGTAAAACACGCTTTATTGCAATTATTCTGCCTCTTTGGCCCTCACGTGTCTCCTATATTACGTCAAAACGACAAGCCTGATTATTAAACATGTGTAAAGTGTCCCACAGTCAGCATTACGCACACACACACACACACACACAGACATGTGCACACACGCACAAAATATACACACACCCGCACATCCACACACACACACACACACAGACATGTGCACACACGCACAGATATACACACACCCGCACATCCACACACACACACTCTGAATCCCAGCAGCTCACACACAGTCGCAGTGTGAGGAGCAGGTGGTCTCATCATGTTGTGTGTTTTCTGTCGGCAGAAGTGTTTCCAGCTCCCGCCTCCCCGACGACCAGAGGCTGAGCGTCACCACGGTAAACCGGTTGGCCAGAGTGCCGTCTTGACCTGTGCAATCACCGGGGAGCACAGACCTCCGATAATGTGGAAGCGCAACGATCAGATCCTCAACACCTTGGATCTGGAGGATATCAACGTAAGATTGTCTGATTCACTGTCTGTTGAACACCTCTGTGGTCCTCTGTCTAGCTTTCTGTCTCTCTTTCCATCTTTATTTCTCTCATTCTACTTCATGTCCTTAGTCAGACTGACTGTGTCCATTTATCAAAGTGCAGTGCACAGCTGCTTGGATCTAGGATATGCAGAGCTGAGTATGTGTGTGTGTGTGCACATATCTTTAATATGCAGAGCTGAGTATGTGTGTGTGTGTGCACATATCTTTAATAGCCTCATACAACGGCATGTCACTTTCATCATCTTCAAAGCCAGGACACTGAGACAGGATGGTAGAGGAGGATATATGGAGGGGTGAGGGGGGTTGAGGGGTGAGGAGAAGGAGAGAGTGGTGGTGGGGTGAGTCAAGGGAGGGGGTGAGGAGGAGGGGGGAGATACTGGGGTGAGGAGAGAGTGGTGAGGGGTGAGGAGGGGGGGGGTGAGGAGGAGGGGGGAGATACTGGAGTGGGGAGAGAGTGGTGAGGGGTGAGGAGGGGGGGAGGGGGGGTGAGGAGGAGGGGGGAGATACTGGGGTGGGGAGAGAGTGGTGAGGGGTGAGGAGGGACGGTTAACACAGGGGTGAGGAGAGAGTGGTGAGGGGTGAGGAGGGGGGGGTGAGGAGGAGGGGGGAGATACTGGGGTGGGGAGAGAGTGGTGAGGGGTGAGGAGGGGGGGAGGGGGGGTGAGGAGGAGGGGGGAGATACTGGGGTGGGGAGAGAGTGGTGAGGGGTGAGGAGGGACGGTTAACACAGGGGTGAGGAGAGAGTGGTGAGGGGTGAGGAGGGGGGGGTGAGGAGGAGGGGGGAGATACTGGGGTGGGGAGAGAGTGGTGAGGGGTGAGGAGGGGGGGTGAGGAAGAGGGGGGAGATACTGGGGTGGGGAGAGAGTGGTGAGGGGTGAGGAGGGACGGTTAACACAGGGGTGAGGAGAGAGTGGTGAGGGGTGAGGAGGGAAGGTTGACACGGGTGAGGGTGGTGTCAGAGAGGCTCTGTCATGACCAAGCGAACCATGCCTGAGTGCATAATTGAGTCAACACTGTCACTGTAGATAAAGGGGACCTAGCGAAGCCACTAATGTGACATTAAATGTTGATGACCCTTAAAACCTCACGAGGAGGGTGCAGCTGTCGGCAGTCAGCCCCTCCGCTACCACCCAGGACCCAGCCTCTCTCCCTCTCCCTCTCCCTCTCTCTATCCCTCTCTCTGAGGTGGTGTTGCATGATCGCCATTTACATAAAGATGAGGAATCTTATTTATTTATTTTTTGGGCCCAGTTGCATCCCTCGTGGTATGTGATGGTTTGAATGTAAAAGCAGGAGAGCTGTCTTCTCCCTGTTCCATCTGCAGGAACGTATTAACTGTCTAATGGGTGGCGAAGCTCAGACGTGAATGCTAGCCCACTTGTCTGTCAACTTGGATTACCTGGAACAGGAGTGTGATATTACCATTGGATGAAGAAGTGTTGTCAAGGCCTTGCAGGGTCAAACCAGGCTTTCTTTGATTCGATCGTATGCTTTTGTGTACGAGGCTTGGTGTTGTTCAAAGATGGTTTTAGTTCACGCTTTCTGTTGTGGAGCTCCAGGGTTTGAAGAAGCCCCCTGTTGTTAGTTTCATATTTTGTTATCACCTCAAGACATCTTCTGTTCTTCAACCTAGAGGGTGGTCTTTGTGTGTTTCTCGAAGTGGAAAAATACGATATTACCCAACGGAGTTGGGATTGTAGAAGGTATATTTTAATATGACCTTGTTCAAATGTATTCCACTTTCAGACATAAACAAACATGTAATGTGTGTGTGCGACTAATGACCGAGTATTTCTGCTTCATCTGGTTTTTCCTAAAATAGCAACATGGGAATGCTCCACTGCATTTCAGAGAGTTCCCTTTTAAAACATCTTAAAGCTGTGATTCGAAGGCGACCTGTAAGCATGCTGGAAGGACTTGACCTTTATTTTGCTGTGAGCTTTTCTGCACCGTGACCTCGACCGCTGTTCCTGGGTCTGTGTATGTCATCTCTGATTCCATGTCGTCGTCTAATGAAGCCCCAGTCTCTGACCTTCAGCTCAGTGGACATGATCGCCACAGATGGTGCTCTGAGGATCATCCTGGAGGACAACAGGAGATGGAGGCTAATTTTCAGCCACTTGTGACTGAATATACTAATGTTGCGTGGTGGGGCCGAGGTTTATATATAAAAAAAAAATATTTATAAAAATTTAAATATTACAAATATTTTCATTTTACTTTATAACTCTAACTAGACCTTGCAGAGAAATGCTAATGGAACAGAATCAACGGGATCCAAACACCAGCTTAGCCCAGATTATTTTATGCACTCAATCCGTCATGGGAGAACGCCCATGTGGTTTGTCACAGTGTACTCTGTGGATTTAGACACACCTGGTGTCTCCGAACTCCACTGCGAATTACCATGAACTCTATTTTCTACAAAGTTTCTTGGTTATGACTTCCAGCCTTAATTAGAATTACCCAACAGTAAATATGCAGTCGACTGTATATCGCCATCCCGTTTGAAAAGCTATTAAATAAAATGTTTTAAAAAAACGTTTCTGTCAACAGACAGACTCGGTGAATGCCGCATTAATCCCATCGGTGTGCCTGTATTATGGAGTTCAATTGAACCGGTCTCCATTTTGACAAAGCAGCTTACTATAAATCCACGACCATCGCTGTTGCCGTGTGTTGCGTCATCCTCGCCGTGACTCTCCTGTGGACAAAACGTGATAAATACGCTGGGCTGGGGAAGGTTTGTAAAACGACTTCCTGTGAGGAGGGACTCTGAGTCAGTCTGCTGCAGAATCTCAACACCTCTAACCTCTGGAATATCCCAGTTAGGGAAAGACGTTTTCACCAGGCTCACTGGTGTCCTTCCTCATCCAGTGACCCTTATCTAGGGACGTCCATCATCCACCGAGAGTAGTGACTCACAGCATATGGACAGGAGGTGATTTGGAATTTAGGGGATGTGTTTTTATTTAACACTGCCTTTGAAAATGCTATGCATCACGTACAGTATGTGAGAACATGTGACTGTTGGGTGTGTGGTCCATCATGAGAAACACAGGCTCCAGGCTTCTACAGATCTGTGTCGACTTTGAACTGAACTAATGTGCCATATCTTCCTTTGTCTTAAACCGTGACTAAAACCAGCAATTCTTACATATATAATAGCCATGTATTCACATTGTGCTTTCTCCCCCACCACCAAAACAAAACACAGATCCCAACCCAGGTAGGTTTCGCAGAACAGACACCAAAAACCGAATATAACGTCAAACTGTTTTATCATTCACGAAGGGCCTTGAAGCTAATGAGTCCTTGTGGTTTACTGGCTAACAGAATTCCCCCAGAAGCTCACCTGGAACACCTGCTGGGGTTTAGGATCCTAGCAAGCTGGCTCCCTCCTGAGTCTTTGTGGAGGTTAACCAGTTTGATGGGCTTAAACAGGCACCTGGCACGTCTTATGAGGCTGGCCTAGATGTGAATATCCCTCAGGCTGTGCTGTCACACTACCCTGCCCCATCCCTGTCTGAGGGGAGGTGAGGGAGCGGGGTGACTCGGCAGAGCGGAGGGGTGAGGGGAGGGTGAGGGGGAGGTTGCCGGGGAGGTTGCCGGGGTGATAGCCTCTAGAACCTGCCGTTCCACTCCTCAGACTTTCATTTTTCATTTAAAAAGGTGACACAATATGCTCTCAGCCGAAGGGCCAAAACGCACCATCAATCCCCCTCATACGGTGCAGGTCTGTTGCCCCTGCATGGCCCCCTTGCCACCCCCCCCTGCCACCCTCCTGCTCTGCTATATATCAGAGCCCTGGACGGTAGTAGAGAGAGTAAACCTCCAAACAGGGCAGACCAGCTTCGTAGCTGTCTGAAGGGAAGCCAAGAGATGGTAACCAAACCTAGTAAAGGAACTGACCTTCATTTGCCTTTCAGGGATTACGATAATAAACACCTAAAAGATTTACAATCTCTCACTGTGTGCCTTGATTTGAAGCTCTCTAATCAAATTAGACTAAAATCAAATGGGGGAAAATATTCCCGGGAGACAGTAACAAATTGAGAGTGGGAATGTGAGGTTCCCTCCTAATGAGGAGAATAGACACTCAAGACTGAACCATTTTCTCGGCATCGACTCATTAGCTTCTTGGACTCTCACCAATGTTATTGCTGCACTTTTTGGTATTTTCTTACTCAGCACGTTCTTGTGGTCACCATCATGACACAGCATTTATTAGCATTTCATCAGACGTTCCTCACAATCTCATACCACGGACTGGCTTTTGCCTGTGATCTTGCAAGGCTATTTCCCATCGTGTCTGCAGCTGATGTGTTTCTGTGGCATGCACGTTTTAAGAGACTAACATCTGTCATTTTGTTTTCAGTGGCGATATTTTCAAACAAACTGTATGCAGTACTGTATGCTTTCTCATGCTTCGTTTGGGAATACTGCTCAGACATTTGTGAATATGAGCCTTGATAATAAGAATTCAAATAATGGTTTTGAAAGAATTGTTCCACCATAAGCAGTGATCCCCCATTAGGCCATTATCTACATTTCTCTGTTACCTTGAACGGCATAATGCGATTATACGGGTTATTTTTTAAATGTATTTTTATTATTTCTATTTTTCTCGATGTACAAATGATCACAATGCTCCTCTATTGACTTTGTACTCCTGAATTCCCAAGACCTATATACTCGCTTTTCCATCCTGCTGATGAAAAACACTCATTCCTCCTCCAAACCAAAGCTTCGATCAACCAAAGACCCTTCAGAATTCAGACCGATGCCAATAATAAGGTTCGAACTTTGAACCCTCCCGCCCACAGCTGACCTGAACTCTCTGCCCCGCAGGATTTCGGAGACGACGGCTCTCTGTACATCACCAAGGTGACCACCACTCACATGGGGAACTACAGCTGCTATGGCGACGGTTACGAGCAGCTCTCACAGACACACATGCTGCAGGTGAACGGTAAGCAGAGCTCCTCCTCCTCTCTCCTCCTCTCTATCCTCCTCTCCCTCCTCCTCTTCCTCCTCCTCTCCCTCCTCCTCTCTCTCCCTCCTCCTCTCTCTCCTCCTCTCCCTCCTCCTCTTCTACCTCCTCCCCTCTCTCCTCCTCTCTCTCTCCTCTTCCTCTCTCTCCTCCTCTTCCTCCTCCTCTCCCTCATCCTCTCTTTCCTCCTCTACCTCCTCCCCTCCCTCCTGTTCCTCCTCCTCTCTCTCCTCTCTCTCCTCTTCCTCTCCCTCATCCTCTCTCTCCTCTCCCTCCTCCTCGCCCTCCTCCTCTTCTTCCTCCTCTCCCTCATCCTCTCTCTCCACCTCTCCCTCCTCCTCTACCTCCTCCCCTCCCTCCTCTTCCTCCTCCTCTCCCTCCTCCTCTTCCTCCTCCTCTCCCTCCTCCCCTCCCTCCTCCTCCTCTCTCTCTCCTCTTCCTCTCTCTCCTCCTCTCCGTCATCCTCTCTCTCCTCCTCTCCCTCCTCCTCTACCTCCTCCCCTCCATCCTCTTCCTCCTCCTCTCTCTCCTCCTCTCTCTCCTCCTCTACCTCCTCCCCTCCCTCCTCCTCTCCCTCCTCCTCTTCCTCCTCCTCCTCTCCCTTCTTCTCTCTCCCTCCTCCTCTCTCTCCTCCCCTCCCTCCTCCTCTCCCTCCTCTTCCTCTCCCTCCTCCTCCTCCTCCTCTTCCTCCTACTCCTCTACCACCTCCTCCTCTACCATCTCCTCCTCTCCCTCCTCTACCACCTCCTCCTCTCCCTACTTCTCTACAACTTCCTCTACCACCTCCTCCTCCTCTCCCTCAATCTCTACAACCTCCTCTACCACCTCCTCCTCCTCTCTCTCCTCCTCTACCACCTCCTCCTCCTCTCTTTCTTCCTCCTCAGCGGCAGAGCGCTCGCTCCTTGACTTCCTGTCGGTACGGTGTCACCGTCAGTGTGCTAAACCACACCTGTGTCGCACACTCAGCGACTGACAGGACGCGGTCAATACAGAGAGACGGGGGAGACAGGGCCCCCCCTTCCTCCCCCCTCCACCCCTGAGACCCTGACAGGAAATGCAACTTGATAACAGGATTGTTTTGACAAGAAGTCCAGTAACATTGATCCACACTGAGTCCTTTATTTTCCCGAAAGATTGGATTTGTACAAAAGCTTTTTGCTAAAAAAAAATTATCGAAATGTTTTGTATTAAAAATGGTTTATTTGTGAGCATGAGTTTTTATTTTAAATTCTAGTGATGTTTTCAGTTGAGGAGAGGAATTGAATTATTAAATATCAATACCAAGTTGAGAAAAACATCTGAACATGGCTTAGGTTTCTACTTTTCCATTAACAACAGCCTTGAATAAGAGACTCTGGCTGACTTAAACTTTTTAGAAATACTAACTGTGTTTCTTGAGGACTTGTGGGTCATTACAGAATGAACTAATCTTATAGATACACAAGCACATGTTGATGCTATCACCTGTTAGGACATCTAGTTCAAGGTGTCCTCACTTGTGTAAGGGTGTGCTCATTCAGCACAGGTTCAGTTCCTGCACGACTCCTTTAGCTTGGAGAGCGCTAGCAGCGTTGGCTGACCAAACCCCTCAAATGAACTGCTGAACCCACCGAACCTGCTGCGGTTGTGGAGGAGGTACGGAACATGTCCCACATACCGAGAGTGCTTCTTTCCTGAAGCTGATGAAAGGCTTTTAGAGCTGTTAACCTAGCAACAGTGTTCCAAGAAGGTTCATGTTCAGATAGGGTTGCCAACTTTCTCAACCCCAAATGAGGGACACTCTCTTCCAGGTGCGCACACGCACCAACAGCTGAAAAACAATAACGGAAATCGCAAGCTTTCATTAGCCATACCATAAACCTACTAATTTCAGTGTAATTTTGGCAAACCGCTAATAGCTACTCGCTTGGATGTATTGTTCAAAGTAATAGTCAAGGCAATTATTACAAGTTTCTCCTTTTGACACACAATAACGCTCACCTCACCAGTGGCCAGTTCACACACACTGTCACCAACAAGCAACAACCCATAGTGTCCCATAGCAACGTTTGCGTGAGTTTTGGCGCGTTTACAGTAGCCTATTATTGTCCGGTGAGGCTGTGATTGGAATACGGGACTGGAGCTGTCCCTGACGGGACAAATCAAACTCACCCATAATTCGGGATGTCCCGGACAATTCGGGACGGTTGGCAACCCTATGTTCAGAGCTGTTAGCCTAGCAACAGTGTTCGAAGAAGGTTCATGTTTAGAGCTGTTAGCCTAGCAACAGTGTTCCAAGAAGGTTCATGTTTAGAGCTGTTAGCCTAGCAACAGTGTTCCAAGAAGGTTCAAGTTTAGATCTGTAACCAGGGAACAAATACAATGGTGAAATAAGTAAGGGATAACGCCCGACGAGGTGTCCAATATCACCTGATAATGGACAATGCGGAGGCGTGAACCGTCCGACGCGCAGCGGCAACCGTCGGAGCGGGTGCCATCTGAGAATGGAATTCTTAAAAGAAAGAAATACATTTGAGTTTGTGGTATTGTATTAAATGCTTTGATAAGTGCTAACTATTAGAGCAACGCTTACACACTCAGGAAACTCAATTTGAAGTTGTTCTGACATAATTATATTATTCAATTGACATTATTTTAACCCTTGTGCTGCCTTCGGGTCACATGACCCAAAGGTTCATAACGAACCATCGTTGTGTTTACCCAATTTTACCCAATACAAAAACAAATAAAAATAATTTTATTTTAACCTTCGCAATGTGGGGGGTCTGAGACAGCCCAACGGTTAAAAGAAATTGCTTTACTTTGTTTTTGTATGCGGTAAAGTTGTCGCAATACGACGGTGGGTCACAACGACTGATGGGTCAGAATGACCCGAAGATAACACAAGGGATACAGTTACAATAGCCCAGGTTTGTATCGCTTTTACACAAACGAGAACACCTTTCAATACAATTAACTGGGCAAATTCAGCACGACTTAGCAAAATAAATTTTTCAACCACGTTTCAGAATCACTGGATGCCGTTGCACCGTCTTTCTGTGGAAGCTTTCGATTTCCCTTACGAGAGGCAATACAAAGCTAGCATACAAAGCCAGCTCTCACAGAGTGTGTTTCCAATTCATTTCGACTTCAGAGCTCAGGGTCATCCTAGTCTCTCTCCCTGTCCCTGGGTTTCAGGATCGGGGTGGGCCAGCGCTGGCCGGTAGAGCAGCTCTGCCGGAAGAGTAATCACATAGCAGAGATGAGGACATGCCCAGGGAGGGAGGGGCCCAGGGAGGGAGGGGCCCAGGGAGGGAGGGGCCCAGGGAGGGAGGGGCCCAGGGAGGGAGGGGCCCAGGGAGGGAGGGGCCCAGGGAGGGAGGGGCCCGGCCCAGGGAGGGAGGGGCCCAGGGAGGGAGGGGCCCAGGGAGGGAGGGGCCCAGGGAGGGAGGGGCCCGGCCCAGGGAGGGGCTCACCCCCGTGAGAGGGCCGATGAGTGTTGACAGTTCCCACAATCAGCTTGGTGGTGTGATGGGAGAGGGAATGCAGACAGGCAGAGGGAACAGAGAGGGATCGCGGGTTCAATCCAGCAGAAAAAGTTGAAACAAGCCAGGCTTAGTAGGATATCACCCCCCAGCGTGGTGCTGAGGTGATCCCCCACTGATGGGTTATATATATATACGTGTGTGTGTGTGTGTGTAAGACAGTTTTTGTTTGTGTGTGTGATAGAGAGAATGTAGAAGTGTATGTGTGCGCTTGCCCGTGTGTGTGTTGAGGGGTGTCTGGCTGTGTGATTGACGGTAGGCCGGGGAGCTGTATGATGGAGCTGTCACCCCCACTGTGTCACAATCTCCCCCAGTCGGTCTCTTGACACCTCCAGGAACACATCACCACTACGCACGCCTTCCAGCCCGTCTCAATCTACTTCTGAGTGGAAAAATCACATCGACTGAATTTTTGCCTCTGTTGTGTGGTCAGCCAGGCATAGGAAATGGGGATTTTTGGAAAGAAAGAGAGCGCGTTTACAAATGAGCCTTGGAGCGATGTCGAGGCGTGAGAGAAGGGAGGAGCGTCAGGGGAGTGGAGTTTTGACATTTCTCTGTTTCGTGATGTAATTGTAGGGAGAAATGTACAGTTTATTCATGATAATGAGGCCTTTGGGTGTCCTCTGAAAGACAAATTGTCCTGAATATCAATTGTGAGTGCAGCGTTCACTTTGGTGATCTTCGCCATCTAAAT
Source organism: Osmerus eperlanus (assembly GCF_963692335.1). NCBI lineage: Eukaryota > Metazoa > Chordata > Actinopteri > Osmeriformes > Osmeridae > Osmerus > Osmerus eperlanus. Next base: position 15,961,960 of record NC_085030.1, read on the forward strand.
ACGTCATGTGTTGCCACAGTGTCTGTGGTGAAAACAGACGAGTGGAAAACAGCTTTTACTTTTCCTATTGGGAACAAAATGTTCACGGATGTAACAGCAGATTTAAATATCTCTACACACGGATTTGACGTGAACAAATGACCCTCCCAAATCCAGCGCAAACAACTTGAATTTCATCTGCTAAATGAATGCATTAGAGATGAAAAAGACGGTTTTCTAAGTCTTTTTAAATCGCGACGCACCTGAACGCAGACACACAAGATGAAAAGTGTAGTCGTTTTGGCACGGTATCCTCGACTACCTGTCTCCGGCAGGCCCTGGCTGCTTCCGGAAGGCACATTGGCACCGGGCGACAAACCCCTCAAGCCAAGGCAGGTTGTGCGCACCAGAGTGACACTCTGACCAGATGGCCGTGGCACCACTCTCCCCTCCATCAGTCACCTGGCCGGGAACACGCTTCCTTTCCCCAAACAGGCCCACAGGAATCAGCCTCCCCGATCCTGTCTTTACCCTCCAGACTGCCAGGAAGCAGGTGCTCCTGCTGTCTGGCCGGGGCGGAGCCCCTGCTCTTTTTGAAGTTTATTTTAGTCTGTGTGATTGAGGCCAGTCATGTGGGTCAAGAGAGAGACGGGGATTCCATGACAAGATATGAGTGTCTGAAGTTCCCCCCTGTTTTAGGTTTTATCAAAGTGGATTAAATTTAATCAAAACTGTGGGAGAAGGGGGAGGACTGGTAGTTAACGTTAACCACGTAAAAACCTCGCTGTGCCAGGATCTTCAACCTGCTGTAGTTTTACAACGAAGCCTCACACGATTAATGAAATACATATTAAGAAACACAAAATCCTTTTATGGACAATGGATTCACTGGGAATGTTTTGATGGTTCAGGGTTTGTTGGTATAGCTTTGCATTCAGGTTATTATGCATTTAGTTTCATCAGCCTCTGTCTCATCATCTCCTTGCCTGACAAAAGGTTGAAGAAAATCAATGGCCACCAAACTAAATCGATGGCAGCCCAACAGAGATGCCCTGCCTTATTTATCTAACTGATTTGTTTGGCTTCCACGGCCCTGCCAGGCACACAAATGTTATCTAATAGCGTTCAGCTTACGCTGGAAATACGCTTGATCCCATTGATAGTATGTTAATGTCTAGTTAGACCTTAAATGGGTTTGGCGTCCTCTCTAAAAGAAAACTTCTCATTCGATAAAGCTCTTCAAAGATCCTTGCTGATCAGCAGCTGGCATTCACCCTCCTCCTCCTCCTCCTTTCTCTCTCTCCCCCTCCAGTCCCCCCCGTCATCCGGGTGTACCCTGAGAGCCAGGCGAGGGAGCCGGGGGTGACGGCGAGCCTGCGCTGCCACGCAGACGGCGTCCCGGAGCCACAGCTGTCCTGGCTGAAGAACGGCATGGACATCACCTCCAAGCTGTCCAAACAGCTCACCCTGCAAGGTGAGACACATCCTGCTGTCCAAACAGCTCACCCTGCAAGGTGAGACACATCCTGCTGTCCAAACAGCTCACCCTGCAAGGTGAGACACATCCTGCTGTCCAAACAGCTCACCCTGCCAGGTGAGACACATCCTGCTGTCCAAACAGCTCACCCTGCAAGGTGAGACACATCCTGCTGTCCAAACAGCTCACCCTGCAAGGTGAGACACATCCTGCTGTCCAAACAGCTCACCCTGCAAGGTGAGACGCATTCCCTCGGGTGTCACACATAAATCCTTCCCCAACAGACATTCCACAGGGCACAGCCAGATAGACACAATACCCCCCCCACCCCCCTAACCTCTCACTCCCTCCCCCCACCCCCCTAACCTCTCACTCCCCCAACCCCCCTAACCTCTCACTCCCCCGCTAGTCTTGCTGTTGGACTCGCTTATGTAAGAGCCTGGCTTTGATCAAAATTGCCAAGCTTCTCTGCAAATGGTGTCAGTGGCCTTTTATCTTGGGTCTGCCATGCAAACTTAAAGTGTGCGTATGTGTGTGCGTCTGTGTGTGTGTGTGTGTGTCTTCTCTCGTGTCCTCCAGCTAATGGAAGTGAGGTTCACATCAGCAATGTGCACTTTGAGGACACCGGCGCATACACCTGCATCGCCAAAAATGAGGCTGGAGTGGATGAAGACATCTCATCGCTGTTTGTGGAAGACTCAGCTCGCAAGACCCGTATGTATAACTTATGATGTGTCCCTTTCTGAGGATAATGGAACTATGCAGCTTAAGCTTTCAATAATTCATCTCCTCACTTGTTAATAGTTTATAACCTCCAATGTAATAATAGAACCCCTGCTAGAGGAATAGCAGTTATTCTCACAATACTGTATTCTTTCTCATCTCGGCCTACAGCCTTTGAGACCGATATTATTGTGATGGGCCACTAGACATGCATTGCTACTCGTTTAATCACCAAGGTTTGAAAGTTTCTCCTCTATTATTCTCCTGTTGGCTGTTCTGCTTTTGTGATCCAGCTGCGATTGTCAATCATCAAAGTGCTTGTGAAATATGAGGACAAAGTTATGGTCAGTTCTTCATTACATCCACAGGAATAGTTCTCTTTACTCTGCCGTGCAACTTATCTCTCTTTCTCTGTCGTTATCTTTGGCCTTTTCTGAAATGCCATAAGAAGTTATATATTTTTTGTCTGGCTTCCATCCACACAGCACACTGTCATTAGTTCCTCCTTGGTGCTGGTTGTTCTTCGCGTAATGATGGCGCATGTAGAGCGCGCACTGCACTGCACTGCACCTCACCTCACAAGTCCTGCTAACGACACATCCCTCAGCGCCTTTGAAAAGTGTCAGGAAGTTCAGCTGCCGTCCCCGGGGAAACGCCACACGACGCACATTTCTTCACACATCATAGGATCATAATCTCTGGGGTCACAAGTCCGATTTCTCCCCCCTTTGAAGCTGCGAGCACACTGTGTGATGAAACGGCTCTGGGGTTGGAGACCGGCCTCCATTTTGGATCCTCTGCCCATGGGATCGGGTTCAAAAGGAAGTCAGTGCGGAGGGCAGTTTCTCAACCATTACTGTGGAAACTAGGGGGGGCGGGGAGATGAGAGACCAAACCACAAAGCTCAGCAGCACGTATGACTCTCCATTTAGCCTATAGCGTTCTGGCCTGTATGCATATCTAACCGCTTAGCCAATCACTTTCTGGCTCTTATGCATAATTCCCGGTATCTAGGGCTTGCATGAAGGTACATTAGGGTCATAGAGATTTTACAAATCCTTTCTGCGCTTTAGAAAATCGTGTTCCGAAGTTACAAATCGTCATTTTGAGCTTACATCCAGTTTCACACTCGCAAATCTCTTAAGAGCCTAATTTACCTTCATAGACTCGTCTGCAAGCCCTCAGGATATGACTGCTCGTGGCTGCCGGAACAGTCTCTCTCCCTCCCCCGGTTGAAACTCGTTGTCAGAGCCTGCTTCTCCCACCCCGGGGCTATACCGCTGCTCAGAGTCAGGGTACAACGTTTGTGCTACCTTAACTTCTGCAGCCCCTGCTGCTCTCCTTGCACTGCACACCCTCACGTTATGTCAATCGCGCCTACAAACTGCCTCCGAAACTTTAGTCCGTCAATGAAAAGTTCGTATCGGGTTCGATTTTCTGCGTTTTTCGCATCCATAGCCAGCATTTTGAGAGTTTTTTTTTGACAATTCAGAGGCACCGAATGTTGAGGCTGACGATTGCGAAAAAACGCATACGAAAACTTCGCACTCAGTGTGCAAAGGCCTTTAGTCCCGCCCCAGAGCTGCCTTCACACCGCCTGTGTGGTCTCCCCTACGCCGCCAGGTGCATTACGTTGGCAGGCTGTCAGAGGAGATGATGACGGGGAGGCAGGATGCAGCCCGGCCTCAGCTGACTCCTTGCCTGGTGCCTGGTGGTCCTGGTGGACGTTCATCACCGCCAGGTTGCTCGTAGTAACAAGTTACAGCTCTGACTTTGACTGCATGTTAACCTCAATAACCGGGCTATTTCTGGACGTTCTTCTCGATCGTGCTCTCCCACTCCCTCCCTCTCTACCTCCCTCCCTTCCCTCTCTAACTCCCTCCCTCCCTCTCTCCGTCCCTCCCTCTTCTGTCCCTCTGTTCTTCCCTTCTCCCCTCCTTCCCTTCTTCTGTCCTCCCTCCCTCTCTCCCTCTCTCCCTCTCTCCCTCCCTGGCTGCCTGTGTGCTGGGCCTCATGAGCTGGTGTGACCTCTCAGTGCCCTCCACTCTTCTCTGGAAGTGAGGCACTCAACCCTTCAGCAGCTGAGGCCTGGAGTTAACTTTGGTCTCTGCTCTTTCCACCACGCCACATTGACAAGGATATGGTCCTGGGAACAAGCTTCTTCTAAGGAAATAGACTGGATTGCAGGCTTTACTGGCTTACTCTGGTGTCCACACAAATATATGAAACAAAAACACGATGGAGGCCTTCACTGGAGGTGCACTTTCAAGTTGTAATAACGACAATAGGTTTTCTCCAACCTGCTCCCTTTATCCATTTACAAAAACATATGCATTCTACTTCAAAACTGAGGTGTTAATATTTCAGAGAGCTCTTGACAAGCTTATTCAACAGGCCCTTGACAGGTATCTGGAGCGTGTTGATATTAGGCAGGAAATGGTTGGAGTGTAGTGATATTAGGCAGAAGATAGACTTGTGGGCTCGTTGAAGCACGAGAAAAACAAGAACTGCGCTCTGAGAATCCACAGAGGAGAGGTTTGGAAGCCTGACCCTGCTTCTCATTGATGGAGAGAATAGCTCCTCTATCAAATCCAACATTTTTCTCTGTTACCTGACCTACCAGAGAGAACCAGACCAATCTGTGAGCCCATGTTTCATTTGCTCCGGTGCCTGGCCCCCCTCCCATCCAAACTGATTTCCCTCCTACTAAAGTCCAGTTTGAATGAGTTTAGCCATGAGTATTAACCATAGGGGTTTAACAAAAAAAAAAACTAACTGACACCCAAGTGTCATCAGTCCCTGACAATCTGGTGCTGTGATCTCTGAGGATCTGAGAGACTGGGGGGTTTGTTGGTTTCGCCCGCCTGGGTAGTCTGGTTATTCAGAGGGTGGAGCTCACGCTGTTAGAGCTCTGTATTCAATCTTGATCAACCTCATCATATTCAGTCTCTTCACACTTTTACACTGTGAAGGGCACGATTCCCAGTGGGCTGTGCTTGACTTGGGGCCTAGCGACATGGACCTAGCGACAGGGACGTAGTGACAGTGACCTAGCAACATAGACCTAGAGACATGGACCGTCCAGGTGGGCAAAACAGTCAAAATCCAAACCACGCTTTGCTAAACCAGAGTTTTTCTCAGCAGCGGTAAATGTGGATTCTTTGTGGAGGCTATGTATCGTCAAGTAGACCTATGCATGGCCTGGAGGGCCTTATTCTTGTGGAGAAGAATTGTTATGTTTCATTTAGACAACTGAATTTATAAAGAGCTTGTTTCATTGTTGGCTTTAACATCTTGCAGAAAGCCAGAAAAGATAGCTTTTTCCAAAACCTAATTTCTTACTCAGCGTTTCATCTTGACTCACTGACGCAGCAAAATCACATACGAAATTCCATGTGGAAGATTTCAATAGATGTTTCAACTTCTCTACACGAATTACTGGTACTTTCAAATTCTCAAGGATATTCCTCCAAGGATTAACTCCTCGGATATTTTTTTCTCTTTAAAAGATGATATACTTTTTCCCGAATCCGTTTTCAAAAGGCTCCTTCCCCCAATTATAGAACCAGTCGATCTCCTTTGAAGACTACAGAATCACAGAATCACTTCTTACAGTGTGATTGACGACTCACCCAATCAGCCTACGTTAACCCTTTAACGACCAGGCTTAATACTGGGATAAGCTATCGAAAGCAACAACAGCAAAAAGCAGCGAGTTAGTCCTGTGATGGGTTTTCCTAGCTTTGGGAAGTGAGGGCATTAATATTCTCGTAAGTGGAGTTTGATGCAGTTTGGCGGTCAGTGGTAGAGCTAGGCTACTGTAGGCCTACTGTAGTTGGAATAAACAAATGGAAATCACGTTTTACTGTTTAATATAATCTAGTGTTTTAGTAATCTCTTTTTAACGATCGCTGTCACTGTTTAAAAATACATTGATCCATTGCTATGAGGAAATGTATTCACTCTGTGACTGCAGAAACTGTCGTTTGTGTAAAACAGAATTATAATCAATAGTGTGTCAACTACATAGTAGCCTTTAACTGTAGCAGCTATCATTGAAAACAATGATCAGATTTTCATAATAGGCTATATAGGTTAATGCATAGGGCTTCATCAAGGCGGGTTTGTGATGTGCCATCATTTTCCTTTACAGTAGCCTACAAAACAGAAGTTATATCACTAGTGTGGCAACAACATAGCATATTGCGCCGATGTGTGTCAGTCGCAGCAATCACAGAAAGCTATGATCAGATTTGAATATACAGCACTGCCAGGTTCATTTGCATAACAAATGGCAGGCTCTAAAACCGCGTTACCCGACTCGGCACCGCTAAAATTTATGGAATCTCGGCTGCTACCAGATTAGTTGGGTCGCTGCCTTCCACCATTGCGGCATCGCGGTTCCGTGATGCCAGAGTGCTGGTTACCACAGGCAGTTTGGGACAAGCGTGCGGCGCTGTGCCCTTGTAAACAGATTGAGTTTGTGTGACCTTGCTGATGGGAAGGTGCTATCGCAGCTCTGCTGACCGCTGGAAGTGGGACTGCAGAGTTTGCGTCGTTGAAAACTATTATTCAGGCTAGAGTGAACCTATCACCAAAAGTGGCACATCGCTATTTTATAATATGGATGACGAATTTGATATATGGGGCGCTGGTATGTTTAGAACAACCACAATCTTTTCTCGGAGGTGATGAATAGCATCAATACACTCTGTTATTGGAAAAGACTGGGGCACAAAAAAAAACAGGGAAAAGTGTTCCTATCGTTTTTCGTCTGATTTCTGAGTCGTCTTTTGTAGCTTTTTAATGAGCAGTAGTGCATGCATGAGTGCACCATGAGGGCTCGTAGAAGAACTTTACAAAGATTACGTCTGACTAACACATCCATGTCGCGTCTTTCCATCTCCCATTTCTCTCTCTCTCTCTCTCTCTCTCTCTCTCTCTCTCTCTCTCTCTCTCTCTCTCTCTCTCTCTCTCTCTCTCGGTCTGTCTCTCTCTCTCTCTCTCTCTCTCTCTCTCTCTCTCTCTCTCTCTCTCTCTCTCTCTCTCGGTCTGTCTCTCTCTCTCTCTCTCTCTCCTCTCTCTCTCTCTCTCTCTCTCTCTCTCTCTCTCGGTCTGTCTCTCTCTCTCTCTCTCTCTCGGTCTGTCTCTCTCTGTCTCTCTCGGTCTGTCTCTCTCTCTGTCTACATGGCAGAAGAGTAAGAGAATGAGCATTGCAAAAGGGCCCGAGATTAGAATCGGATGTGAATTGGGGTGAGATTGGTTTGTGGACGGACGGAAAATGGAACACGGAATGGAAGCAGAGGAAGCGTGGGACGGCTGAACAATAAGAGAAGGTCATGCTTATACAGGGGAAATGAGGAAAGTCCAAACAAAGCCATAGGCCAGTTATTTGAACTGAACAGGAGAAGTGGGGAGGGGGGGAGATGGGGGTCCTTAATTTTTTATGTTATAGGCTCAGCTTTTACAATGTGCACTATGGTTCATTTGTAGCCAAGGCGAACAGGCACATCCTTTTAATAGGCTTATTCCTGTTATCTCAAAGCACTACAGGAGTGGATTTCAGGGCCCGACTATGAGGTTGTGTTTAAGGTCAAGCGTTAAAGTGCCTGGGTTTTTCCTGTGCGGTTTTAATTTCACATTCCGTGAGATGAGTTGTCTGTAAGTGAAATTAATAAGAAATTACTTTGAAATTATGAGCCAAACGGGTCTTACTTTCGAAGAGGGAGCTAAATAATCCTTGCTAATGACCTGGGATGCTCTTCAGTGTTAAAATATTGGAGGATCATTCATGAGTATCTAATATCGCCAGCAACCTTCTGATGCTGCTTCTTCGAAAAACCATGAAAATCCTCAACTATAATTATTTTTTATTTTCATGTTGTTCATTACCTTTCCTGGTTTGCCTGGTCACCTTGGACATCGTTGTGCCACACAAACCCAACAAACAAGCTGTGGTTGTGCACTTTACAGTTACACACTCGCGCTGTCTCCATGGTTTTCCAGCAAGTCCTTGGTGTGAATAGATTCATAAACGCACTTGATAGATTGAGGTAGTTGTGTATGACTGGTGTAATTAATCACACCGTTTGAATAAAACGATGTTCTATGCTTTGCCACTATGATAGGTGTCTCTGTTCACAAAAGGGTCCTCTTCAATCTTTTACTAACTGGTGCTTTTTTTGTATTTTCTGTAGTAGCCAACATTCTGTGGAGAGAGGAAGGTGGGTATTTCATTTGTTGAAATCAGTACAAATAATCAATAGAGTTAATAATTTTTTGTATGATGAATAACAATCTCATTACATGTTAGCATGTGCTTTTCTGGTGCAATGTTCTTTTAATTAAGGATATGGAAACTGGGACACAATACCTGTAATATGATATCTTACCAGGTATTACTTTCCTGTGTTGGTAAGGCCTCTTCCTGAATCTAAATAAGAGTGTGTTTTCTTCTTCAGGTCTGGGAATCGGCAACATGTTCTATGTGTTTTACGAGGATGGCATCAAAGTCATCCAGCCGGTCGCATGTGAGATCCAGAGACACATCAAGCCCAGTGAGAAACTCCTGGGCCTTCAGGTGAGCTGAACACCTGGGCCTTCAGGTGAGCTGAACACCTGGGCCTTCAGGTGAGCTGAACACCTGGTGGCACCTGTCTTATTATACAGTAGACACCACAGTGGACACCCCCCTATACTTATTATACAGTAGACACCACAGTGGACACCCCCCTATACTTATTATACAGTAGACACCACAGTGGACACCCCCCTATACTTATTATACAGTAGACACCACAGTGGACACCCCCCTATACTTATTATACAGTAGACACCACAGTGGACACCCCCCTATACTTATTATACAGTAGACAGCACAGTGGACACCCCCCTATACTTATTATACAGTAGACACCACAGTGGACACCCCCCTATACTTATTAAACAGTAGACACCACAGTGGACACCCCCCTATACTTATTATACAGTAGACACCACAGTGGACACCCCCCTATACGTATTATACAGTAGACAGCACTGTTCCTGTAGTCAAAGCCCCCATTAAATAAGGCAGACTGGAGTCTGTGATTCGGACTGATTGTTTTGACTTCTGAATCAGCAAATCAGTCGCATGGTTTTCATATCACAAGCGTTTCCATGGTGCAATCTGAAGGATTACGAGCTATTACATGGCGCAACACACAGTCTTCAGTCTAGTCTAGAGTTAACCGCTGCCTTTATATTTGATGAACAGAGAATCATTCGCTGTTGGAGGGCTCGCTACTCCCTAAAGACGTTTATTTTTTTGTCAAGATCGCTATCAAACTGCCATTTAACCGTCCTTTGGACCCGGCATGTTATTCAAAGCAGGGCACTGATAGATGTTCAATTTACACACGTCCTCAAATGGTCACTTTCCCCTTTTCCACCTTTCATCAAACGGCGTCTGTTGATTGGACAGCTGTTGCGCTGCGAGTGACGGTGTGAATGCACAACGATCAAGTGTGTCCTCAGAGAGACTTGCTGGGATTAGGATATCAATCAGGCTGAACTCTGTAGCTCCCCTCTCCATGCCGTCTCCATGCCGTCTGGGGGGAATGGAGTGTGTGAGTGCATTATCGCAGAGCTTAGCTCATTCTGAACAAGGAGACCCCAACATCCCACCCCGACGCGTGCACCACACACACACACACACACCACACACATACACTCCCACACACACACACCACACACACACCACACACATACACTCCCACACACACACACCACACACACACCACACACATACACTCCCACATACACACACACACACACACCACACACATACACTCCAAAATACACACACACACACCACACACATACACTCCCATATACACACACACTCACTCACTCAAATACAGTCCCGCACACACACGCTCAACACAGACAATTACACATGAAGACAGACACATACACACACACATACTCTATTCAGAGAACTTTTGATTGATGGTTTATGGTAATAACCCCACAATTCATGATGCCTTGGTGTTATACCGAGGAGGTTATGAACACGAGATGAAACTGCTCTTGCGTCTCTGGAGCGAGAGAGAGGGAGAGGGAAGGAGAGAGAGAGAGAGAGAGAGAGGGAGAGAGGGAGGGAGGGAAGGAGGGCGGGAGAGGTGGACAGGAGGAGAGACAGCCTTCAGATCACTCTGAAGGGAGCAGCATTGGAGCTGTACAATGGTTCATTTACAATTTAGCTGTAGACAAAACACAGAAGGCTGTTCTGTGTTTCCAGACCTCTTCATATTAACAAGGGACAAAGTTGTTTCTTGAGAATGACCTGAGATGGATCTCATACACTTTGAATAAAAGGGATTTGGAATAAAAACCGTCTGCTAAATGAATAAAATGGCAAGTGCGAAATGTAATGCATTTTCTGTAACTGCAGCACTGCTGTGCTGATGAAATCAGCCTCCAGGTAGACTGTTCTTTAATGCAGAGGTAAATATCT